>NW_027020722.1:300000-386281 GCF_036884655.1 Musa acuminata AAA Group
AACTGGGGATGAAACTATCACAGTACTGGCAAACTTACTAGAAAGTGCCTCTATACTTCTATAACCCCGACCTCTCTACCACTACCACCAAGAATTCAACACAACCCTAGATGCTGGCCTAGTAACAGACTTCATAACAAGTAACTGACTAGTAACTCATAACTAGTAATTGACTCATAACTTCTAACTCATAACTAGAAACTCCTATTGAACTCCTAACTCCCTTCCCTATCCTCAGGCTTCTACTCCTATGTCTTTCCATCGAATCTAACTCTGGCTCAGTCCAATAACTTCCCTTGCCTCTCCTTCTGACTGAACTAGCTCTAGCTCATGACCCATCCTTTCTGACCCTACCCGTTTGCTTACTTAGTTTCATTCTAGACCCGACCCGACCTATACATGAAGGGCACTCTCGGGATATGAAACAAGGGATGAAACAGAAACCGAAACTCGAAAGTCAGAATGTAATTGCACTACGGATTCTGGAGTCGATGTCCACTTTCCTGCTGATGCCTTAGCCTCTTCTTCTATATACAAAGAAGTAAGTCAAGCACCAACCTCTGATCGCTTTACGACTCCTGTTAGCGCAGAGGAAAACACAGAATTCAAATACCACGATCCATATTATATAAATTCAGGTCAAACTCCACTTGCAGAATCACTTACCGCTGACTTAACCGATGGAGAGGATCTTATAGATGAAACTAAAACGGAACTGTCTGATCCAGCTCGAGAGTCTTACTTAGAGTCAACAACACCCTTTCATTCCTTATTTATTGGTTTAGTCGACAACTCGTTGGGTCAATTCCTTACCTTATTTCTAGGTTTAGTCTGAAACTTACTGTCTTAGAATCTTGTGTTGGGCAATCGGTTAGTCTGGAACTACTGCCTTTGAGTCTTGCTTTACTTTTTCCATTAACTCATATTTTTTATTATTCCATTATCTTATATTAGTAGCTCAAAACTGGCATTCCGGATCTAGCATCTGACTTGTATATCCTTGCTTCTTGGGGGCGTCTACCTCTCCTTGCTTTAAAGCCGACACTACTTATTTGTATTCTTGCTTTGACTCTTGCTTTACTACCTCTTAGCCTTACGCTCTTAACTCTCATTCTTATATTGCTTTGCTCTAGGCATAAGAAGAACTAGAAGCTCCATTAGCGGTATGACATGACGCACTACCTGATATACTCGAACTCGGGAATCAAACTCGACATAAGGACTGAACCAAAGAAAGGAAGGAGACTAATACAAGTATATAGAACCACTCATTTTATTCATCGAGGCACGGGCAACTGAGCGAGGGGCCGGTAGCTAAGGACTTAAGGTAAAGAGGAGCAGCTTTGAGGTAGGTGGTTGATTTCCCTGCCTGTAAAGTGAATCTTGTTGGACTGAGTCCAATTCTGATTAGCAATAGTATAAGGTTGATTATCATTAGTTCAAGTTTAGGCCAGTAAAGCAAAGATCGGGATCAGTGGTTGGAGAGCGCGAGGCACTGTGTCAAGTATGTTTGTAACCAGTTGCATTATGAGAAGTAGCAGCCGATCCCCTAGTTATTAGTCCAGATATTGGTAGCCCAGGTTCGGTTCTTAGAGTGACTCGTAGACATTCACTTTTCCTGGGAGTTGGAAAAGAAAGAGTTGGCGGGTCTCAGGCTCATAATATCTTACGAGCAAGGTATACTGATGACTTATCTCAAAGAGTGCGAGTAACATCTAGGTTCTTTGTGAGCGAGTCAGAATGAATCTTGTTTAGTTGGAAGTCAAGCTGTGAGGTTAGAGTTGGGTTACTGAAGCAATGCTGCTATGCTAGTAAATAAATGTTATATGGTATGTATAGGAGCGCTGAGTTATAGATTCAAGTCAGAATTAAGGTATTCAGGTCTTGAGATAGAAACTGTAGCAAGCCTAGTGTTCTTCACCAACCCTGTAGGGCTCTTTCTCTATAGACAGAATCAGAGGAATTAGCCAGGTATTATGGAATCGGGTAACTAAACATAAGAAGGTAACTAACCCTACTGGTACTTTAGTATCTGGCTCTAATCTTTGCTCTGCTCTTGACTTCCCATTTGCTGCTCTTGACTTACCCTTTCCGAACGCACTTATAGGTAGACTTGTTCTGTTGCTTTAAGAACTAAGCTAGGCATAAGAGAATGTGAGGCATCAGCTTATACTAGCAAGTTACAGGAGTTGTTTTACTAGCAAGTTACAGTAGTTGTGAGTGACCCGAGTTGAATCAGTTCTAGAATACCGAGTACCGAGTTTCATCGTATCTATAGGCAGTATCAAGTAGGGAAGCAGTTAGGTCTCTTAGTAAACTCTCTATCTGGTGGAGCAGGATCCAAATACAGATAAGTAGACGTTGCTATAATAAATACCGGGTAAACGGGCCAAGTCACTCTAAATGTGTAGCGGCAGGAGCCCTGTTGAAGACCGCTCCCTTTGTTGGTGTTGGCTAGAGGGTTCACAAGCTATGTCTTTACGCCGGATCCATACCTGGTGCTGGAAAGATGGAATTCCTTGTTGACAGTGTCAGGTTAGCCAGGTCAGCGGGGTCTAACTGTCAACTCTACTTTCTGAAGTGGTTTCATATATAAAGAGAGTCCAAGTTATCCTAGGGTTTTCTCTACTGAGTGTGTACAGAGTAAGTAGATAGGAAATCCAAGTAGTCTTTCGGCTTTTCTGGCAACTAGCGGCCCTGCCGCGACACCGAACACATGAATTGTTATAACTGCGTTATAACTGGGAACTCTAGCGGCCCTGCCGCGCAACATTAGTAGTTGCTTGGTCGTTAGTAGTGTCTTGGCGATCGGCTTGGCGAACACAGGAATTGTTATAACTGCGTTATAACATACTATTGTTGCTGCCGTACAACGGCTTGCGCCGTTGCTTGTCTATCCGTTGTTTGTCTAGTAGTTGCTTGGCCCGTTCCTTGGCCCGTGCCTTGGTGCAGTTCCTTGGCGTCTAGTAGTTGCTTGGCGGTCGTTAGTAGTGGCTTGGTCATTAGTAGTTCCTTGGTGAACCAAACAGCACCCAATCAGACTGAAACCAACACTGAGCAGACCCGAGTCAAGGAATAGAGCTGGTTAACCTCAGAATGCAACCACTGCTACTGGGACTCCAACCAGTGCTAGACAGGCTTCACCCATGTAGTTACAGGCTTAACTCACTGCTAACAGGACTTCAACCGGCGCTGCTAGGCATGTAGCTTCAGAATTCACTCCAGTAGTTACAGGCTTGAACCAGTGTTGCTTGGCCTTTGATACTGCCTTCAATGTCTAGCTTCAAACTAACTATCTGACATCTAAATCTGACTTTCCTTATAGGGCTGCCTTTCCCGGCTATCACTCTTTATATCCTAGCTGCTATTCTTTAGTCTTCTTGTACATGTCAGTCTTAGAGCGATCAGTAACTCAGCCTCCAGCAACATAACTCATTCCTCAAGTAACATAAATGCTTCTTGTCTTGGTGCGTTCTTGCCCCTATTAGCCTTACATTCCTTAGTTAGAATCTTGCATTCCACCGAGCAACTAATAGGCCCTATGCTCTTGTTTCAAACTTTCACTCCTAACTACACAACTCTGAAACTCTTGTCTCTAGGGCTTACCTTCCGAACTCTAAGTACTACTCTCCTGTCTTTCACTCTTGCTGAACCTATGGAAACACTTTCGTGTTGTATTGATACATAATATGAAAAGTCAGTCTGGAACTCTCTGCTTTTGGGCTTACTACTTACCCGCGCCTCTACTCCTTCAACTAGGAACAGTGAATCGAGGAATGAAACGTCGTAGTCAAAGAATTCGTTTTGATAGAAAGGGAATTGAACTCCGCAGTAAGGATGCCGAGATACTCCGGGTTAGGATAGTAGTACTTACCAGGGGAATGTCAACCATCAAGCAAGAATTTACTAGTTCTCAAATTCATAGGAATAGAAAACAGGGTGATACAGGAGAACCGGGGTGCTATGATAGAACCAAACTCAGTAGTCAAAGATTTGAACTCAGTGTAGATCAAAGGGAATCAAACTCAGCTGTCAGGATACTCAGCATAGGCCATAATACATAATTGCTAGTACATATACGGGGTATAGTATAAGAATATGGGTACGCTCTATCGCATCTACTAATAGGAATAGAGTCGCCCAAGCCAACTACCACCATTATTAGACTCAAAGAATTGATCTATAAACCGGGAAACCAACTACTGATAACAGGGCTTTCGCTACCGGAACCAAACCTTGCGCTACAGCCTATGATACGGATTTTCCCGACTACTGGTCTATGCCCCATTCTGAAACTACTAACTATAGGTCCCACTACTTCATCTAATCCTTATATTAGAGGTTTGGGCTCCCTTTCCTGTCCATAGGTCTACTTTTTCTTGGAATTAGTGCCAACAATAACTCAACTTCGCATATGATGGAGCACATCTAGGATAAGAGGGCTAGACCAACCTCAAAACTGGCAATCCAATACTGCCTAACAGAAGACTATAGCTCTGAAACCGGGAACTAAACTACGACATAATAAGAAGAAAAGCATAGAAAAACGAATTGAAACCGGTACAGGTAAGGTTGGGTATCCCTACTCAGAATAGAAACCGGGCGCATGAGACTGGCACTACTTCTTTCTAATACTAAAACAAAGAATAGGGAATTGAACCGGCGCTTCTAATACGATAACTCATAACTAGGAAATCCACTAGCACTTGAGCCTAGGCAGGGGCCCTACGACATTAGAATGAAAAAACAACAAGTAGCACGGAATACAAATAAGGAATAGCAAGACGGAAACCTCGCCCCCCCGAAACAGGAATTGTTACTCTCTCTCGCATATGACGCGCACCCTTCCTTTCTAAAGCCTGCCTAAGCTTGTTTATTTCCTTCGCTTCGTTCTCTAAACAAAGAAAGAGAGCATTGCTTGCTTCACAAATAAAGAACTCGAAACTCACTAGCGCCCTCAGTCCCAGAGACCTGAATTTCCTTGTATACCCTTATTGCGTAAGGAAGGAGTTTGCCGGAACAAGTAACGGTGCAAGAAAATGGCTTGTCGAATAGCTTAAATAGAAGTTGCTTGCACATGATATAAGAAAAAGGAACGAACCTAACACAGCTTACTCAGAGGCATAGGCACAATCAATCACTTATTCTACGAATTCCTTGCTACTTTCTGAATGGAATCTGTATAGCCTGGATAGCATAGTCTAGAATAGATGAAACTCACAGCTTACGGAACCTCTCAACTTGAATCATTTAATTGAGCACCGCTTATTAAAGATTTATTGCAGAATGGAATTGAAGTAACACAGGATTGATTGCCTGATTGACAGCTTGATCTTTGCGTGCCTGCCTTTGTGTTGAACTAATTAATTTCATGCGGACCCTCATTATCACACTCAACTGATTGTCCCGCTTCGTTGCTTACTTTAGCCTCTGATTCCTCACCGCTTCGTGGGCCAGCTGATTCTTAAACTGCTGTGATTCTATTCTATCTCTTTTGTAGCCATTGCACCCGACACAATCTGTTGACGCGTGTGTGTATGTATATAAGTTGGGCTTAGACAATCTGTTGAGTTTGTTTGAGCAAGGGTAGCAGTTTTCTGGGGCAAGATAGGGCGTGCCATAAGGGGAGTTAACCCAGGGTAAACTTTGATACTTTATACTTAGTAAAGCTCCACTTAGTAAAGCTACAAGAGTTGGGCGAGTGCTCAATCAATCTTTCCAGTACGAGATACTTTACTGGATACTTCTCTTGAACCATAGGGCGATACGGGTCAATAAACCTTGAATGAAATCATTTAAGTCGCATATGATAGAGAAAATGGTCAAAAACCAGTATTGCTTACGGGCAATCAGATCTTTGCTATCAAAAAACGACTTCCAGCTCGGCTGAGGACCAACTTCGGGAGAGCAGAGAAGACCCAACACGAAAGGTCGCCACTGATAATCGAAGCTATTCAGATGGGTCCATATTTGATAGAAGACTCGAGACCCTGTTCCGACTTTAGCAGCTTAAAGGACTTCAAAGGAAAAAAGACGAATTCAAGGAACAAAAAACGATCATCCCTGAAGCGAGGGACCACTGAAGGAGAGCGAGTGGTGTGTATATGACCCGCATGTAATTTCCCATTGAAGTAGATACGCTCATGTGAGAGATACCTAGAAGGCTCCACGATGCGAGAAACAACCACGGGAATCTTAAGTTAATCAGATATTTGAATAAAGCCAGAATCACCCAAGGAAAGATTACCTTCCAATAGTAAACCAGCTTCAGAATCCTGCTCGGGGCGACTGGCCGACTTCAATCAAAAGGAGTTTCGTTTTCTAACTAGTAGGGATGGACTGAATCGGAGGAGTCAAAGAATGAGATACGCTAGTTCAGAGTTCAAGCCAGGATATGGTTAGGCTTGGAAGCTAAGGGGGCGAGTAACACCCCGGGAAGGGTCGACTCAAACAAGGTGAGTTAACTTCTCTATTTCGAGTTCAAGTCCAAGTGTCTTACTCAATTGTTAGATGCACTGGATCGGACCTTTACTCAGTATTCCCAGAGTTCCATCCCATTTGGCATATAAGTATTAGGAGCACTGGTTAGGGAATTAGATAAAGTGAGGCCAGTCTGAGTCAGTGGGGGGCATATAGCAAGATCCGGATCGGTGGTCATAGAATGAGAGTAAGGGTAGTAAGCCTGTTTGTCGCTAGTTCTATTCTATTGGGTAGTTGTTTCACCCTGTTAGTGCTAAGTCCAATTCTTTCCATTGGTTGTTCAGGTCTTATTGATAGTAGTGAGATTCTCTGTTCTCGGGGGGAAAGTCTGGTTTTGATATGGGTTTTCCCCTTGTTAGTCTAGTCGTAAGGGCATCCTTGGCTGTAGTAAAGTAAGCCCCGGTAGCCAAAGAGTGGAGCTAGTCAGTAGATAGAGCAAGACTACTTAGAGATTGAACTCACCGATTCCCAGAAGCTATAGTAGTAAGCATCTAGTAGTAGTACATAAGGTATTAATTCTTACCGGCGAGCACTTAGTTTCAGAGTACAGGTAAGCAGTGCCTGTTTGGTAATTATAAGATATAGAATTAGATCGAGGAGTAACAGGACAGGAAGCAAGGATCCGATGCAATAGCTAAAGAATGAGTTCCGAGCTAGGGTAGGGGTGAGTAATGGTTTAAGTCTGATCAGTACTAATGGAATTCCAAGCTATAAGTAAAAGTCTGAGTTTCTAGTTTGTATTGTCTGTTTTGAGTTCGATTCAAGGCTTGGTGGATTCTCCTACTCTAGATATAGCTTGAGCCTCTGATCCATCTGATTCCATTGAGAAAGTATCTGCTCTCGTCGACAACACTTGAATGGAAAGCCAATAGAACCCGCTCAATCCTATGTATAATGACTTTTTCTATACGAAGACCCTAACTTTCTTTCAACTCCATTTGATACTGGACCTAATACATAATTGCTAGCAATGCAGTATAAGAGAGGCATTTAGAGATAAGATAAGGCTTAGAGATAAGATAAGGCCATAATAAATAATAGCTAGCGCATTCCCCTTAACAGAGGTCAGCAAGGGAACCAGTGGAATCTGTATTAGTTGACTCCCCGATAGATGAGCCAGAGGTACAGGATAGAGGTTCAGTTGAAAGTCTAGTTCTTGCCCAAACAAGTAGTAGAGTAGAGGTTTCGTTTCCAGCTGCCAGTTTATTTCATACCGAAGGGTCTCGTTGCCTGAGGTACATTAGAGTCCAGAGCCCTAACTGTAGTAGTTGACCAAGGAAAAGAGGTCGATTTGGAAATGAAGCAAGTAAGAAGAGAACGTCGTTGGCAAGTAGTAAACTCAGAATTGACCTAAGGAGTCCAAGGCCGAGCATGCTTATAAGTGTTACAGAATTGACCTCCAGGCTAGGAATAAGGAATGGAAGAATTGCACCCCTCGTAGCATAATTAGACTCAGAATTGAACTAAGTAGTCAAAGAATTCAACCATTATAAAACGACTAAGAGACCTAAGTAGTAACAGAATGACACAAGTACTAGGTTAACTTACGAACACTAGCGGCAGGAGCTGAGCTAGCAAGTGAAGTTTCTTCATAAGTAGTAGCAGCCCAGTAGTAGTAGTAAAGTGGAATCTCAAGTAGGAGTCCTATTGAATCGGAGGTGTAGTGATCCAGCATCAAATTGGTTAGTGGCATTAAAGTAGAGTGGTGGTCGGTTCGGTAAGACCTATGCTTTGGTTGGTAACTCCACTTCTTGTCCCGAGGAAGGGAAGGCGGATCCTCTGAACCAGCAACTGAAGAAGCAGTTGAAAGATCAGACTTAGTTTACAGAGGAGTGGTCGGGGAATAATATAGTAGTACTGCTCTGGTTCTTGTTTCATCCCGAGTTTCATCCTAAATGTAATCTTACCCACACCTGTAGACAAAGTAAGCATCAAGTGATAAGGAAGCAGCAAGCGGGTCTTCAAGTCCAGTTTCTTTGGGTGCTTCCTCTGCGCTAAGATAAGTTGTTGTTTGAAAGTGAAGTTATTGTTTCAGTTGCAAAGTATAGTTAAGGTAAGAAGAATCAGAGGATTTATTAGGTATAGTAGAATAGGGTAGCTAACCTAGTGCTTATAGTTCTCTTAATTGAAAGTGAGAATGAAACTCATGAGTAGGGAAAGCCAGAAGTCACTACAAAAGTGAGAATGAAACCAATGAGTAGGGAAAGCCAGAAGTCACTACAAAAGTGAGAATGAAACCAATTAGTACAATAACGGAACTGCTAGTTAAGAAACATAATAAGGGGATTGAGCTAGGTATGATAGTTCTATTACTATTGAATTAAGGAATTTAGTGCTTCAGAGTCTACCTCTTCTTGATGAGCCTTATTGTCTCCCTTGCCTTTGTCTACTAGCTACGTTGCTAAGGTTAGCTTGGCTCTTTTGAGTTTCTCTAGGTTTTGTGATTTGATTCCAATTATAATGTATTATGTAGTTGTCGAACCTTGAACTGAACCTTCTTAGTGAACTGAACCTTATTAGTTGCTCGTCTGCTTGTCGTATGTCTGCCCGGAGTCTGCCCTTTCACCTAGGTTTCCAGTTTACAGCCCCAACTGGTAGTCGAGTAGTCCGACCCTTGCCCAACCTGTATAGTAGTCCTGAGTCCAGAGCCCTAACTGTATTTGTTAACTACGGTATCGGAGCCATAACAGTAGTCGTTTACAGAGGAGAGGTGAGTCAGTAGGAAAGTGAGAATGAAAGTTCACTGGTAAGAAATCAACTAGTAAGTAGAAGGCTTAGGAAGGTAAGAAAGAAACCAGTAAGTAGAAGGATCAGACTCAGTTTCAAGATCATAAGCTAGATTAGGGGTTCGCGCTTCAGCTGTAATTTCAAGTCGAGTTAGGGATGCGATAACGGGAGCAAGAGACGAGCCTAGAGATTCAATCAATTCTGAATACAGTCTTGGCACAACAAGATAAGTGGCATCAGCGTCAGCGTCAGTTCAATTGTCAGCTGCAATCGAAGCGGGAGTTGTTGACTGCCCTACGGCTAAAGAATTCCTTATTGACCTTGAAACCCGTAGTGGAGTAGTTAGGTATCCAGTGTTGTGTTCTAATAGTGGAATGATTTGTCGAGAGTGAAGAGTCCCGGGCCTGTTTCATCCTAGTCCACAAGAGAATCAGAAGGGGATTGGGAGTAAGATAGGTAGGTCAGCAAGGGAACCCTACAGAATAAGAGTGAAGTTACCGGTTGGGGAAGAAGGAAAGGAGCACGTACGCGGAACCCACAAAGATGTTTGGTTCAAATGCATTTCTAGGGACAATTAGTTGACTTACCGCAAAGCACATTCAAGCAGGAATGAAACCAGACAGTCAGAATGAAAGTTAGCCAGAGGTAGATTAGAGCCCTGTGACAGTTCCAGTTCTATAAAGTAGGGTGTTGTAGTCAAAGAATGCAACTAGTTCTATTACTAGATGCTAAGCTGCGGTAACTAAGATAAGACTGATTCTTATATTCTGTATTTCTTGTTTGATTCTTTATTTGTTTAGGTCGGGCCCTTATTGTAAGTTGAGGGAAGCAGTTCTATCTCTTCTTATTAAGGATTGAGTTTCGAAGGATAGAAGTCCTGTGCCCTTAATTCATTTCGGTAAGTAAACTAGTTCAATTAGTTCTGGGAAGAAACCCTCCATTAGTAATAAATGCATTATTTCGAATCGCCAAGATGGTTTTCATGATTCCCCATGTTGGTACTTACTGGCTGTTCTAGTGCATTTTCAACCCATATATGAGACTAGTGCTCCTTTCCTTCCTTCTTAAGTAGTAGCTTGGCTGTAGCTTGAGTTGGATGAGCCTTAAATTCCATGGGTCTGTTAGCAGAAAGTGACATGATTGCCCAAACTAGTAGTAGAGTAGTCCGGAGTAGACTAGAGCAATAACAGTAATAGTTGCCAGAGCCATAGGAGAGAGAGGCAATAAAGTCATACTGATAGGTCGTTTCGGGTGCTTGTGTTAAGCAAAGAAGAAATAGAGAATATGGGACCAGAGTCACTTGCCCACTTGTCTAGTAGTTGCTTGGCCCCGTCCCGTTAGCGCTTTACCCCAAGACAAGAAGTAAGCTTACGCTCAAGTCCGCTCCTCTCGCAAACTGGAATTGATATTGAACTGACACCTGCTATAAACAAAAAGAATCTAATTTCTCACTATGATTACCAAACAAACTCATATTATATACTAAACAAAGCTTACCCTTTGCTAACCTCTGATCTTAGCTTAGTTGCTTGTTCAACTCAATCAAAGAGAAATTTCTTCACTAATGTTTTGTAATCTAGGATTTTAGGAGAAACTCCCGAAACAATACTTGTTGCGCCTTGTAAACCAGGACAGGAATCTTTATTGCCTCTGTATATAAAGGAGTAATCTGACCTACGTCCTTTCTTCGCCTCCGTAGAGTTATTAACAAGTAACGTTTTGGGGAATCTCTCTCTCATGTATAGAATTAACCGCTTCTATCTAATTAACCTGGCTGTAAAGACTGTTGGTGTTTAGGCTACAAATACTTCATGGAATCTTTCGAACACTGAAGCAACATTCAAATCATCATGAAAAGATGTCTAGGTTTCGGGAGTTCACACTGATTCTTCTCGAGTCGCAAACACAAGAGAGAACTCCACTCTTAGACTCGCTTCAAAGCCTAGCAACGGAACTATCAGCGGCAAATGAGCAAGCAAGGGAACAAACACTAGTAAGGGGGTAAGGGCTGAAGAACAAACCAAACCACTTTCAGGCGCTTATGCTTACTCTCGGGGTTCCTAACAGAGTTATTCTTGTTTAGAGTCAACAATTCATTAGGGTTACCCTTTTGAATATCCTGACTTTCTGACGCTTATTCTCTGCGGAAAGTCAAACTGCGCATTCATCATGAAATTCCACAATGATAATTATGTCGTGTCGAACTCATTCACTTGAAGACCCGATAGTAACAGACTTGAGAACTGCTTCCACTTCTTTGGAATCATATTTCTCTTCTTTACCTGCTGCTCTACCTGCTGATTGAGAACCTATCTCTAGCTAAGAGGACCGAGTCAAACTGTTGCCCAGTTCTTGCCTTAAGCTAGTGTTCGCGGCGTAAACTCATTCTGATTTCTGAATGGAAAGTAACCTCTCCTCTGGCAACTGACACAAGGGATTACACTGGGGATGCAACTTACACTCGAACAGGGGAGCTCCTGCCGCCGAAGGCATATATTGTAATAGAAAGAGTGGAGTAGTAGGTTGGATTCTTTTGTTTTCTACCTTCCGTAGTTACTTGGCCGGTCTTTGGGCAGCGTAGCTCATGCATCAAAGGAGAATCGTACATCCTTCGCTTCGGGAGCGCACTTTCAACAGTAAAGGGTGGACATCAAACTCATTCTTTGGTTAGGGGTAACTCAGTCTGTCTTCAAGGAGGAAAGTGGATTCACTCGTTCTTTGTGGTAGAACAAATTATGCATTAGGCCCCACGGAACTAGGCTAGGGGTGGTGGGTCGTGCAACAGAACAATAAATGTCTTAGGAAAACTCATTCTTTGATCGGGCATTCCCTCGTTCTACCATTCCCTCGTTCGTAGTGGATCATATCATCTCTCATTCACGTGCGATCAACTGGTCGAGGGGCCGGGTGGTAAACTAACCCCTTTGCTTGCTTCCTTACCAGAGCCTTATCTATCTGTAGCTTCTGATCCAGCTCTATCTGTATCTGTAGACTAATACTTCTGTGATCCTGTTCTTTATGTATCCTTAGGCTAATCCAATAGGCTTCTACTTATACCATTGACCGAAAAGCCTGTTTTCATTCGTTTTTGCCTAATATTGATCTTTGCATGTTCAAAACCCACTCTCTAGGACAACTTCTTAGCGCCCCATGTGGACTTATAGCACCGTTGCTTTAATAATTGAGTGCTCTCTCGTAATCGTAATATAAGATAGTCAAAAAACTCTTCACTAACGAACAACGTAAACTCGAAAGTCATTATGGAATTGAATCCCTATTACGCATGGTATAGAATTAAGTGACCTAACAGCTTCTAAGCGGATCATCAACAGTTCGAAAGGAAACTGCAAAGAAAGTGATTGTCGACGATAGAATCTTGAGTGAGAGTTTAGACTGGAAAAGAACTCGTAAAGACTTATAACTGTAACTCATAACACCATAAACATTTGCCTGAATTTGTTATATTCGAGATTATGTGCATGAAAATCCAATAAGGAGAGGAGTGTTTTTCATCAATTATATCATATGTTCAACCTCCATAAAGAATTGATTAGATATAAATAGTTAGGTGAGTACCCAAGCAAGCACAATAAGCCAAATACAGAATCTCATGCGCACATTAGAATTCTATAAGAGAGTAATCTAACACTCGTGAGTTAAGAGTAGAAGGAATATATTACTACCAGCATAGGTGTTCCAGAGCGGAGGCCGACCACAACTCTATCGGTTCAGGCTTTGACTTAATCTTTCGAGAGTCAACGTCTGCTTGTTGAATAAGATTGATCTTTGAATTGAACTGATTGAACTGATGCTATATATTTGAGGAATGCACCAACACCGAGATACCGCACTGCTTCATATGCTCCATCTTGATACGACTTAACTCTCACTGCTGATGAAGATCTTTATGCTACACTGGAATCTATCTCTTGTCTTGCTTAGCGAACTTACAATAAGAGCCTATCCTTTCTGTTAAGAACCAAACGAAACTGGAATTGCAACTGACCAACTTATAATCTGGGGCGCCCGAATCCTAACCTTCAACAGTAACCACTAGCTATGGAGACTAAGACTAAAGCGAAAGCGTTTGCTTTTATTGGATAGTATATGTTCTTCAAAGGCACTGTTTCTGGGCTTGTAAAAGTGCTTTTCTAATCTTCGGAGCTGTGGTTGTGGAGGATAGACGGAAGTAAGTTAACTACCCGGAAGTATATGTTAGGTGGTCTATGGCTGACCGATGTTGCACACCTTCCTTATTTGCTATGGATTAGCTATGGCTATTGATCACACCTTATTAGCTATTGCTATTCTTTTCCTGATCGCGTATAGAACCAACAGGGCTGGGGCTGGGGCATTGTCATGGCCTTAAAGACTATAGGCTCATAAAGGTCCATTTACAGGCCAGGGCTATAAAGGACTCCATTCTTTCTCTCTCTTCAATCCTAACAACGCGGGTGGCATGCTCAATTCTCTCTTAACCTGACTTGGCTATGTTAGGCTCTTTAAATAAGAAAGATTGTATTGTAGCTTACTATATGTATGACATCCCCACCTATACAATCATAGCAATTAACTAGGGTAACCATACCTATACATACATAGCAATCATAGCAATTAACTAGGGTAACCATCGTTGTTCACACATTACATGTGGATCGGTGGGTTTCTCATAGTTGGTGCTGATGCACATGCATTCATTTTCATGGTAAAGATACTCTGATACTACTATTCTCGATACAATAAGATATTAGATCACGTGTACTTAGACACCGCGAGGCAATCAATCATATGGCATGTATTGAGAGAGGGCTGTTTTGGATCGTATATATCGTATATTCATAATTATACCACGTACCGCGAGCGCTTGAGGGCGGCCCCAAGATATGTTTTCTGAGACCGCTATACCCTCTGCATAGCTCAATGGGTAAAAACACCCTATTGCGCAGCATAAAAGCTCCGGGTGACAACAGAATGCTAATCTATGGTTTCGTTTTCCTTGTGATTGGGCGACATGTCAAGTATCTGCCTGGAATCATGTCTTCTTAGGTTGATTATGGATGTACTCTGCGATTTCGGGTAGTGATTGATTTTCCATTCGAGTTGTCAAATGCAGTCGGATGTTTAGGGGTGGAATAAGTGCTAAAGGAGTAGTCACCATTATTACAGGAGGAAACTTTGCTATGAGTTCCATTACTATTAGATTGATTATTTAGGGGTGGGCTCCGAGATTGATTATGGGCACTGGCATCTCAGGTAATTCAGTCTTATGGTTCCTATCTTTATATGCATCTTGTCTCAGGTAATTAAGTCTTATGGTTTTGATCATTATATGCATCTTGTCTTTTTTCTTAGGTGCTTATTTTGTCTGGGTGTTTCATGCTTCTATTCAGTAGCCTTGGTGTTATTGGCAAGAATTCATGGAATCCATCGTTTGGGCTCATAACTAATTCCATCTTGCTCCAATTGTATGATATAATGGAAGAAAAAGGATCCATAATGGAAGAAAAACTCCGCATTGCTCACTTGTTGTCTACGGTAGAATCCGCCGTTAAGTACTATAGTATAGTTCCAGGTTGAAGAAGCATAAGAAGGTGCTAAGAGCCACTCTGGAATCAGAGGCTAATGTCAGCGGAACAGGAACAGTATCATCAAAAGCTGTGTGAGTCAAGCTCCATGGTAGCCGCCTAATTCTTTATCAAGTCCAGTAGCAATCGGTAGCAATCAGATCAGAAAGTATAGATCGGATAGCCCACTACAGGAGCGCAGTTGGGAAGAAGAAAGTCAAGGCTTCGTTGTATCGGCTCACGGGAGTTTTGGAGAAGAAGAAAGCGAAATGCACCAATGCCATAAGTCAGAAAAAGCAACGGAACAAGGCCTCGTACTGCATATGAGAGAAATTAGGGATTCATATGATTGTTTGACTGTTTGACTTGCGCATTAACTTATTGTTGAAGCTGATGCTGCCCTTGCTTTAAGAATGTTTGTTGTATACGAGAATGAAGCCTGATCTTCTTTCAAGTGAATGAGTTCGAGTCGGGGACGGGGAATCAGAAAGGGAAGCAATGTTAGGCAGGAAATGAGTTGAAACGTATCGAATATTGGGGTAATTAAAGCAGCACAGTGCATAAATTGATGTTTGAGTTGCCTCGGCACAAGAATGCCTGGTTGAAAGTCGTCGAAAGATAGATTCCCGGTTGAGTCGACACAAGAAAGAAACAAAGAAAGTGATAAAGTGAGGCGCCAAGCTACATAGTAAGTAGTGCTAAAGGGCTGCTAGTTCGAACCAGAATCAATACAAACAAGTAGTAGAGTAGTCCAGGGTTTCTTGCTCTAGTAAGATAAGTAAACTCATTCCATTCCATTCTTATGTCCATCCTTTAGTAGGGGCAAAAACTGGACTCGTTACTAACTGCTCTTAATGTATTTATTCGGTAGCTAAGCTAACGCCGATGAAGGATAGGCTTTCGCTCCCTATGATAGAAGCGGGGAACTCACCCAATAAGATAGGAGCAGGTAACTCATATACGTTACTTGCCTGCCGAAAACAGGAATTGTAATAGAATAGGAGTCGGAGTTATAGTTTCCAGAGGTATGTATAGGAGCCGAGCTTTTTGAGTATACGCTTGGTCTTACGTATACGCTTGGCCAGGTGCGTCTCAGACTGCAAATGCTTCTTCGTATGCTCAGAGGATAGATGGGCTGGCTCACTATGGAAAGTGCCAACTCTCTTTACTGCTCTTCACTAAGCTTTTTGGAAAGTCAAAACCAGGATAGGAAAAGCTTGCTCTTTTTGGAAAGTAAAAACCAGGATGGGATTGCTACAGCTTTCGCACTGTATTAAATACACTCTTTTTCCATCTATTTGTAGAAGGTCTCAAAGAAAGGAGATGAAAAGAGACCTCTCTATTCTATAGGTTTTGCACTCTATGATATTCTGAAGCGAAAGAAGGAAGAAGGAAGAAATCACCAAATGAACTAGCGCCCCAACTGACTCAAGAACTCATTCGTCCTTGAGAAAACCCCTTTCTTTGCTGAAGTTATGGTTCCTTCTTCGAAGTATTCCTGACTAAACAAGCAAAGGAATAGCGTAAATCAGAAGAAAAGTATTTGAAACGGAACAAGTAACGGAACAAGCAACGGCGCTTACCATGAGTTTGATTAAGGATCGAGGTGCTTACGTGAGTCTGGAAGGAAAGAAATCCAGAAATGCTGTGCTTACTTACTAGCTTATATCAGATGTAAACAAACGCTCTCTGCTTTTTGCACTCAATGAAACAAGCAACGGCCTCAGGGAACTCGTATACAATGAAGGTACACTGCGCTTCAACGCCTGTACTCTTATACTTAGCTTCTTTCCCGCAACCATTGAAAAGAGGCAAGGTGCTGAAAGCCTACTCGAAGTTTGCTTACTTTATTTTCCCTTGCTTGTTCTGTCTCTGTCCGGCAAGTGCAACGCCTCTGTCCTTATGAGCTACCGTTCGTACGCTGTCCTTGGCCAACATATGATAGTCCGCTGTTGAGTGATGTAGATTCTATATTATAGGAGGTGCACTAAATGGAATTCCTCAGGGGGCACTATCGTCTTGCTTGTTGAGTAAGGAGTCAAGAGTTCCGGAGATCTATACATATAATGTAATAGTTCTGTACTAAGCGCTAAACAAATATGGTTGCAGTGATATTACTTGATTCTATATAGGTATAGCTTTGATTCTATATAGGTATAGCTCTCTTCAATTCCATTCTGTTCAGTCACTCTACCCAATAATTCCAATTATCGACAACACATATAATCTAATTGAATAGAATATTACCCGCTAGAATATACTTGAAGAATATTACCCCGCTCCTTAGACTCTACATTATCTACTAATTTCTACTCTACTTAAGAATATAAGTGACATCTTTCTAAATAGATATAAGTAAACTCTATCAAATTCATATAATAAGTGGTGTAGTGCACATATTTGGAGAAATAGATATTTTAGGCGCAGGAGAAAGTCATGCTGTCTTTAGGATAGGAAGGAAGGTGGACTTTTTGACCAAAACGAACTTGTGTATTCAATTTGGCTGCTGAAGACAAGCGATAACCACTCTTTCTTTTCGATGAGTCCTAGCCCTCCCACGGAGAAAGCAACCCCCTTGTACTTACTTCGCTACTTTGGCAATCCATCCGCTTTAACTACATAGAATAAGGAAATAGTGGAGTTGGCGGCAGGATGAGTTCAAATAAGGAAGTTGTTTCAGAGGAAGCGCGAGCTTGGACCTTCGCCTTCTAACTTTCTCTCACATGGGTAAAGAAAGCAAGTCGATCCACACAGCATCATGCTTTTTGAAGAAAGAGTTATAGGCAGTCCTATTTCAAAGTCATTGAAGGTAAAAAGATCATCAATTCCTCTAATTCAATAGACTAAGAGGTCCGCCATAGATCCTTACGCCTCAAGTGATCGTCAAGAAAATGATCTACAAGAAGGTCCCTTACAAATAACCTCTGCATCATCACTAATAACCTCTGCATCATCACTAAATACCTCTGCATCATAGAATTCGAAGAAAGAGAGAGTGAGACCAGACATAAGTACAGAAGAGCAGTAAATAGCATACAGGGGCAATATCGGGAAATGGCATACTGGGTTCCCTTTCGCTATCGCTCCTCGCAACATAAGGATCAATTGTGCAGGAACTCAGGAATGTGCCTAAAGCTCATCTCACGGATCAAGATTCAAAAGCTTAATGAAGTTGCACTCGGATGGATCGTTTTTAGCATATACCCTAATGAACTTTACAGAGTCGTTCTTTTTTCTCTTTTCCCACCATTGGCTTCTTTAAAAGAGCTTTGCCTTACCTATGATGCCAAAAGCAAAGACAAATATGGAATTGACAATCAAAAACAGAACAATCTTACTATTCTATAATTGTGGTATATTTCTTTCTTTATACTATGGTATAGTTTCTTTCTTTATACTATTCTCTAATTAGTACATTTATTGATTTCTTTAAGAATGAATTGTACCCCAATCTTACCTATAAGCGGAGAATAGGGTTTTTGCAAAGAGCTTTCTTTGTTGTGGAGAATTGGAATAGTCGGAAGTACCTATTAGAAAGTCATACTATTTGAATCATTCGAGCGAGTGAGTGAAAAAACGGATTCTTTAAATGCAGCCTCCCATTGCTATCATTCTGTTTCCGGAAGAATACAGGCATTACGATAACTCTGAAATGTTTGGCTTTGTATTTGACCCTGCCCCCTTCTTTGTCTTTTCTCTTTCTATAGATCCCTATGGATGCTTGTAACTTGATTCTTGGCAACGAAGGCAGCTTTGGTGCGTCCCACGATTGATTACTGGCGATTGATTACTGGGTTACCTAACTCCAAGTCAATGAACTCTAGCTAACGAAAGGACCTACTCTTCTAAAGCGAAAAAGGGCACTCGCGGTAATTCGCCGCTGCGTGTGTCGTGAGATGTATTGGGCTGACCTTGAATTGGGTAGAAAGTCCATTTTTCCCTTCCCGTTACGTCAATTTACATCGTCATTGGCACATTGGGTTTAACTGATAGCTGATAGAGCGCGTAGCCCTTCGCTGCGGATAGTGTTTCAGTTGGCTTCATCGACGTTGCTGCTTGCCCGAAGCTGGACTTACTCAGGTAAGGAAGGAAGGAATAAGGGCGGGTTACGAGCGGACTAGCATTGCAGGCCTTTAAGCAGGAGAGGGAAGGGAGTATAGCGATCAAAACGAGAGTAATCCGGGCATACCTACCGCATCTCATTAGTGCTTGCAAATATCAATCAAAGGGCTCGTCAACATTCCTAGGATTGATTGGCTGAGCTAATAAGTAAACGGAAAGTAGATCTGTTGTGCGAAGAGTGCAGCGAGGTATGCACGTCTGGCAATGTTCGGCATTGTCCTAGGCGCGGTCACACGGCTTCAGCCCGGGGATAATAATGGAAAATGAACGAAACTGTGGACGAAAGTAAGAAATGTACGCTACTAGACGTTATTTCGTGCTTCTATCGAGGCGCGGCCGTTAGGATACATTCCCTATTCCTTAGTTGGTCAATAGAACATAGAGTGTTACTTACTCCAACAAAAAAAGAGCTGGGCTCAACAGCCTTAACAAATTCTTCTTCTTGGGTTTCCCTAGCCTGTCAAGCAATACTAAGACCAGAGCCAGATATCACGACGAAAAGTTCAATCTCTGATCCGACCCCTCGTCGAAAGAGTAGGTGTCAGAGGCACAATGAACAGCATAAGTAAAAGCCCCTAGTCGAAAGAGTAGGTGTCTCAGAGGCATTATGAGAACAGGCTATGTGTGCACAAAGGAAGAAATCCGTGTTTTTTTGTTATTGCGCAGTAGCTTGGCCCCCTTTCTGAACGGAGATTATGGTCTTCTCAAGCACAAGCACCAACCTCTGATTCTTCTAATCCAGCTCTGGAAACGAAAATGTCACTTCCCGCTTACTCACCCGCTTGAAATCCTATTCTGGAACTTAATCTTATGTTGGGCCTTCCACTCTCTACCTATATCTTTGGTTACTGTATTCTTGGTTACCTACTTCTTGGTTACCTACTTCCATATTCTGTTCCATTCTTTTCTTTTGCCGACCTCACACCTCGAAAGTATGCTTACTCTATTCCACAAGGCGCATATAATCCCTAATGGGGGAGCATTTGACCTCTCTCTCTTATCTCGAAAGAGGAGATCATCAATCCCGCTGCTTTATGAAACTCTTTGGACCCATATGTAAAGAAAAGGACTCATATAGAAATCCAGTTGAAATCCAGACAACATAGATAAAGACAAATATTGATTGAAATCCATCCTCGAGTGTTGCGGTTCAACAAGCTTATCGAGCCCGACTTGAATGGCTTCTATATACGAGAAAACTCACGATGAAACTCAACTAGCATTGAGATCTTATTTATACAATGAAACGGAAACAGGCCTGGCCTTGTTGCTCCGTGAAAACCAGTCATTGAACTTGCTTGCTTTATGTTAAGGGTTGTAGAGTTCGGGGCGGAATCCATTCCTTCCTCAGTGTTAGCGGTTTTAGTTTGATCGACGAGCTTCCGCTTGAGCCTCTGATTCTATATACAACTATGACACTGATTGACTTTGTTATCCTGGCAAAGCTACTTGAGAGTAAGATAGGTCTTATCACTTGAGACCCGACACCGACGGTGTTGAGATCATCTTCTTTATAGGAATCAACTTGACCAGCGGAAAGAGACTAGTATTCTTTACTTAAGTACACCGAACAAGGACCTAATTTAGCGGGTTAGGAGCGGCAACTACTAGCAAAGGATATTAACCCAGCAGCGGCAACTGCTTGAGCAGATAGGCAAACAAGACCAGAAAGACCGGTTACACATACACCAAGGCGACTCTTTCTTCTCTCTTTCCACTCCTTAAAGGCCTCTTTCAAGCAAATAAGACTCCTTTCAAGGTTCTCACTATTCTTATCCGAAGATCGGAGCGGAGTCGTTCACTTCTCTATCGAAAGAGCTTATTCTTTTATTGCAGCAAAAGCAAGCTCATTATTCTTCTCAATCAGTCTTTTGTCTGTACACCAATACCAATGGCAAATTCGGCTCTTAAGTTAAGCCCGGAGCCTGGAACTCAATAGAAAATCCATTCTCTTTCTTTTGCTAATGCCTGCTTTCTTCCTATCTTTCTATGAGTTGAATCTGTAATTGAATTGCTTCCATTAGCTTATATAAAGAAGGAAAGGCTTACTTTGTGGAGTTAAGGTAAATTCTGGGCACAGTAGCTTGATCCTCGAATGTTGCTATTTATTCTGCCGATCCTTAGAGTGCCGGCCTGGCCTCTTCTGCGCCTAGCGGCTCAACTCTGAGAAAGCGGAGAGGCGATGAGATTAGGCAGTCAGAGTGGGATCTCTTTTCGCTCATCCAGACAGATCGATCGTCCATAAGATAGCGGCTCGTCTATCTTCGACATTCATATGGGTAGCTACGTAACTTCTTGCCGATGCGATACTCACCCTTTCCATTGAGTGGCATTTCGCTCCTCTAGCGCATCCTGACTCGGACTTAATTGTAGGAAAGTCATCTGTTCCAGAGCCTATTCGATGTCCTCTTATGAAAAAACCTCCTATTCCTCGTACTAAACAATGCCTCGAGGAATCCTTGCATTGAGACTCACATATTATACTAGTGAAATAAGTTACTTGTCCAGGACTTGCTACTAGATACAATACTAGAACAGCTTATTCGAGACGAACTGCTTCATCTGCTCAATCTTCTGAGACTTATCTTGCAACACAGCTTTTAATCCTTGTTATGATCCAAGAACTGGACTTGGAACACCGGACTTGCTCCACGCCTATAGTATATAAGAGTCATATTACCTTTATTTCTCTATACTATACTATATCAACATTACCCCTATAGTATATAAGAGTCATATTACCTTTATTTCTCTATATTCGACTATATAAACATGCTTCAACGCGCTACGATTCCTTTCCACTTTAACGCTTAAGTCGGGTAGGTTGACTTCACCACAGTCCCTATCGCTAAAAAGAAGTCAAGTCTAAATAAGTTTCCTTGCCGATATAAATATGCCTTATTGCCTTGCTTGTTCTGTTTTACGAGAGATTCTTTAGTTTCGGAATTTCCCTTGCTTGTTGAATATCAGCACCCCGTAAAGTAAGCATTAGTGAGGGCGGCTAATAGCTCTGCAGAAGTATCCAGCCCATATAGACAAGCTTGGGGACAATTAGTGAAGTTTTCAGCGTTAGGATTTCATGGGGTTGCTAGTTATTCAGCTGTCTAGCTTGAACTCTGAAGCGAGTCTAGTCTCCTTTGATTCAACCGGCAAGGCATCTCCAACCTTTCCTTTATATGTGTGTGTAGGGCCAGGTAATAAATATCCAGTGCCATCGACCGATAGAGGGGAAGTTCAGTTAAGATCCGAGCTAGAGGGTCCAGAAACAAGCAGCGTCTTGCGACTCAGTGCTAAGGCTAGTTGGAAGAATAAGGAATGATGGCAATTCATTGTTGCGAGATCGAGATGGAGATAGATAGACTCAGCAATCTGAGAGACTCTGATCTGAAGCGCTAAGTGGTCCAAATACAATGGTCCTATGTTGAAGGGAGTTAGGGCGGGTTCGGTTGAAAGAGAATAAAAGCAGCAGGCAGGATAAAGTCAGTCGGCAAAAGAAGCAAGCTGTGATATTGTAGAGAACTCGGTAATAAGAGAATCAGAGACTCAAGTATGTGGGGCAAGACAATCTCATCTTATACAGAAGCCGTTCAAAAGTAAGCTTCAATTCCTGTTCTTGGTTCGGTTCATCTGCAATTCCATTCAAGTCAACGAGAGAAGAAGATTCATCAGTAGGATCCATCTGCAACAGGCACTGTTTCCTGTTTCAATTCATGAATTAGTTGCAGGTAAGGGAGTTAATGATTCGGCTAAAGGGAGAGTTGTTGAATGAAGGGAAGCAGTGTATTTACATCAATATATAACATTTGCACAAGAGATAGATTCCTTTTCTCTTCGACTTGACTCGGATCAAGACTCAGTGTTAAGGCTAGTTCAGGCAACCAACCAGATCTTCTGCTTCAGCTTCTGCGCTCGAAAGATGATCTTCTGTTTCAGCGCTCTAAAGATTCCATTCAGTATTTGTTGAGCCAGCAGTCGCGCGCAGTTGTAGGTGAGTCAACAGAAGAAAAGAAGCAAGGATACAAAGTCAAAGTGCTAATGTGTTTGTAAGGAAAGCTAGCTATGCTCTGTTTGGTTACGAAGATCTATGTTTGTATGAGTTCCTTTCTTTTCCACAAGTCAGGTTGGTTTTCGGTGTCTTTACTCACCTCTATCATCGGTGCTCGCTACGCATTATTGGAATTCCGTGATTTGACTTCTCTTCTTAAGGGTAAGTCAGTTCATTCTTTTACTTGTACTTAAGGAAAGGGAGTAGTTGAAGAAGCCTCATCTCCTATCTTTTCTTTCTCATGCCCACTACGCGCTTAATGCTATAAATAAAGAATCAGCTAGATCAGATGGCTCTTAGCACCTCGGTGCCAGTTCCTTTATGTATTTGGATTAGGCGCTCTCCACTCTCAAGTTCGAATTGACTGACCTCTTTCTCTTGTGAATTCCGAATTCTGTATTCTTTGTTTCCAGTACTTACTATCATATACTTACTTGTCTTATTCTAATACTGACTTACTTATCTGCTTGGCCCGGCCTGAAAAGGAAAGAGAACCTTATCCTCAGGCAGTGTACAACAACCAACGCATTAGAATAAATACACGGGAACAAAGGTTCCTACAGAAACGAATCCAAGAACGTCAATGTATCGTTTCAAGCTTGATTCAGAAAAACCCCACAAAACATGTTACCTCCCACCTGATTACAATCCTAAGAAATCGGTTTTTTAATCAACTTTACATACCAGTGAAATAGTCTCCAGGGTCTCATTTTGTTGGTCCTATCATTGGAACTCTTGGAAATACACAAAATCGAATGCAAATAGAAACTTGGGGGCGGGGCAAAGATTCTAGTAATGGGTATAGGATTATCAAGAACTCAACAGGAAGCCGATAAGTATGATGCGGAAGACTTACATGTCTACATAGAGGCGGATAACGAAAAGGCAGCAGTGGAGATGTTTGAGAAACTACTAATTCCATATAGCGAGGAAGTAAGTGAACAAAAACTAGCTAAACTGAAGTGAAGGAGCTTGAGCAACTTAATGGTAAAGATGTTGGCTCAATTGTGTGCAAAGTGAGTGGTGAGGAAGGGCATTCGCATTTAACCAGTCTTTGCCCACCATCTACATCAGGTATTATTGGCTCCGGGCACTCTGGTAGTGGAAATAACCGTTCTTATGTGCAAGGCCTAGGTTTGACTCCAGTTGAACAAAGCCGACACAGCAAAGAAATCCATTATGCTAGTTCCTTGCTATTTAGGCAGCCCCCATTTAGAGTACTACCCGAACAATCTCCAGAATAGAATCCCAGTCAATCAACGGAGAGTGAAGCAAAAGTGATTCAATGTTCAGCATTTGATACTGCTCAGCAGGACCCATCATTGAATCTTAGTCATTCAGTAGATGGTGGCTCATTACTTGCCTTATGTCGGACAGTTCCTCTATGATAACCCCCGAAATGGCATCTCCATTTTTCCCCTAATGCTATTAGATCACTCTCTTATACGGGCATAACCAATTCTGGGGCGTACCTTGAAGCTGCTTCCAATGTATTACCCTTTGCCCCCCCTGCTTGCTCTCTAAGAATCAAACTAGCAATAATATCCCTTCCACACTCTATATCACCTGATCGTAGATGACTGGGTAACTCTCTGCATGTTAACTCCGGTTGGCATCTACAGATGTCAGGGTTAACCAAATTGTCCGGTTTCACAACTTTAGTAATCCGGGTGATGTGGAGCGGTGTGTGAATGGCACCCGCTAGATCGGTGATATACAGAGGGGCCATTCTTTTCTTTCTTTCATCAAGTAGGGGCCGCGAATCTTTCAATCGGATACCAATTGCTTGGATGCGATGCCTTTAAAAGCCTCTATCAACTTGAAGAGAAAATGCTTTCTAGGTTTGTATTGTGTCTCATTATGGGCACCCGAGGCAGTAACCGAGATAGAAAGAGGGTTTGTAGTGGCGCGTAAAGGGCGCGAGCCTTACCAAATATGGGTTTAATCCGGATCAAATATCTTCTCCTCCTCCTCATTAAGGCATACCTTCCGGGGGGTTGAGTTTTGACCTGATCGGATTCTCAGATGTTTCCTTTACTGCTAAAAATGCTGGCTATATAACCGCATCATCTGCTGGTGGAAGGCCCACTTGACAAGTAGGATCTCTTTTAGGATATCTTTAGGGTAAGGAAGAGAGGTTAATGAACCGTCGGGAATAGAGGCTCTTGGATGTTAGGGCAACCCTTCCGTAGCGGGTCGATCCGGATTCCATTCATTCGTATTGAGTTAAAAACTATTGATATAGTTGGAGTCGCTATACCTTCCCCCCAAAACGAGTGTTCCAGTGCCCGTTCAACCGGAGAAGAGAATGGAACGGGCTCATTGCCTAGTGTATTGCTAGCCCTTCCATTTAGAATAGTTAGGCTAGTTACTAATGTGGGCCTGTCATGTCTTTTACAATCTGACGGAAGTAGATAGGACTGTGTTGACTGAAGCTTTCGGTTCCTATCGCTCTTTGCAATTGAATAAGAAGGTTTGCTAGAATCCCCTGTTACCTGCCGGGTCCGAGGGTGCAAATGCTAGAGCTGGAGCTGCTCTCTTTCCTCTATCCGCGGTGAATCCAATAGTTTTGCCCGCACAGATGTTATCGAATGCGCCGTTCTCTTTGCTTTGTTATAATGCCCTATTGATGCTTGAAAAGGAGCTCATGACATAAACCTATTCAATGTCTCGAGTAGGCGCCCGCCCCTTTGCTTTGCCATCTCGTGAGTAGCTCTTAGATGTGTCCTTCGCGATCAGAGCATGCCAAGAATCCGTTGCCATGCACACCGCAATCAACAGGTAATCCCGCGAGCGAGTCTTATAAGGAATAAGGCAAGTAGAATGGCTGGGGTACTCGACTACGATACGACTACGGCTATGAAAAGAATCTATCAGAGGGTTGGGGATCGTTCCTAACTCATTTACACTTCCCCGGGAACTACCAACTAAATGTAATCCGGAAGTAACAGCACTCGCCTAAGGTGCACAGCGGGAGAAGAAGGTAATCAGAGATGAAACCGGGATACCTTGAATCCTAGCTCTAGCTACGATCTGTATTCTCTTATTAGTGCCGAAAGAATGAGAAAAGGCAAAGAAAAGTTATATTCGATAATGTGGGAATATGTGCCGAAAGAATGAGATAGTATTTATTGAAACGTGTAACTAATAGAATTCTATAGAGTGTATTTATTTAATAACACGAATTTTCCAGTGGATGAGTAAAGTAGTCTCTATCTCTTGAAGTTCGATCATCGTCAAGGTTCAAAAGATAGGGTGGGCCATTGATAAAGAAAAGATTCCAAAACGAAATGCTAGCATATGGCGGGGTAGGAAGAGAATCAGCAGACAGGTGTTTGTTGTCTAATAACTTGGTTTCCCAGAAGAATGCAATCATAAGCATGGAATCGGACAAGCATTGGATTTTCAACAGGCAATCTTATTTCTTTGAATGCTTTCTGTATAATCCCCTGGAAATTGAAGGCTGGAATGGCGCTCCATGAATGGCTTGTGTAAGAAAAGGCTGGGATTACTATCTCTTTACTTAGGCTTGTAGTAGCAGGCTGCCGCTAGAACTCGGCCGTTTACTTTTTCGTATAGTGTCCTTCCCTACCTTTCCTCCGGCAAACACACTTTGATTCTTTATATTGAGCCTCCTTGGTTCTCAGAGCTTTTTTCAGAGTTTGTTGTTTTTTCCCTTCCCTTATTAGAAGTAGTCTATAGTGTTTTTAAGTTAGAAAGTGTTACTGAACGATATCAAATTAGAGTCTCTAAAGTGAGCTTTTACTGGAGGATTCTCGTCTAATTAATTGGGGGTTTACATCGGTGTCAAATGAATGTTGTCTAGTAGAAGCTTGGCCGTTAATTATTCCAGTTTTGTTCTGACTTGACTGTTAGTATTAGCTTGGCCAGGACTGTTGCTACCAATAGTAGACTAATAGCAGCAAGCATAAGAGTTGAGCTCCCCGCAGGAAAAGAATGAGTAAGGGGATTTACCGGCTAAGAAGTAGAGTCATAAGCCAAAGAACGAAACTTTGTATTAACTAAACTGTGTATTAGACCTGTAGCGGCGTATATGATATGAGCTCTCAAGTTAGGGCCTCGCTTCCTTGCTTCTCCCCCACTTCTCATAGACTGGATTGTTAGAATCTGCTCGCAAACTCACTTGCTTCTTGCCCATGTACTCGTAAGGTATCCCTGAATATAGAGCCTCGTACTCGTCAGGTATCCCTGAATATAGAGCCTCCTATTGATCAGGCTCATTGGAGTCTACAGCTCGATTCAGCCCACTTCTCTTTATACGCTACATCGAATGGCATCGGCTTCCCCTATGGGAGTGACCCAGTCTTTGTCATTGGTTGGAATAAACAAATCGCAACAAGCACATTCCACTTGAAAACGAAACCATAGCTTCATGGGACCGAGAAGGAGTCCTTTTCCGTCCATGGCATCATCAGGAGCACCTTCCCTTCGTGTTAACTGAATCAGTTACGTCAGCGAACCAGCAAATACTCGCCAGAAATACTTGACTATACTTCCCATAACCCGAGCCTTGACTTGCGAATAACTGGAGAAGCCTTAAGCTCGGAACTCGCTACCGCTGTTGTAGTTGCCCGGTATTCCTATCAATGGTCCTCAACCCGCTATAGCTAATAGAGAGAAAGAAAGTACCAATTACTCTAAGTAGAATCTATACCTCGCTATAGAAAGCGGGGAAAATAGAAAAGGTATCGATAACCTGCTATAGAACCAGGAACGGACGTGAGATTAGATTCTTACTAAAACGAAACTTTCCACCTATTGAAGCCTAAGGTTGAAATACGGAACTTTTCACTTGAAACTGTCAACTCTCCTCGAACGTCACTTGAAGAACTGCTTCCTGCTGATAAAGAAACTCGCCCACTCCATTCATTCTATGCTTGAAAGGATCAGGACAAACGGAAGTCGATACAAGCAGAATGACTAACCAAAGTACGTTCAGTTTCATTACCCCGGCCGGACCTACAGCGGAAGCCTAGCACTAAGTGAAATCTCCAGCGATAACGGTGGTCTCAAATGCATGAACGACGAATTGCTCGCCTACTATGGACGTTCTAGAAGATTCGCGACTACCCTTATAAATAACAAGGCCGTTGCTTGGCTGCTTTCTGAAGTTAATTGGGTTCTATAGCGGGTGCAATAAGTATAAGAGAGGGCAGTGCACAAGCTTTATGTTCCAAAGCCCTGGATCAGAGTGCTTCGCCCTACCACTTTTCACTCTATTGGAATTGGTCGCTCCTTGATTAGAGCATGGCAATTCGATTCTGATTTGGCAATCAATTAGAAGGGTCCGGTCCCCCAGAGGGAGATCAAGAAACCGCTTTGAATCTCTGAGTTTATCCCCCGGGTTCTAAGAATAGCTGGTGCCCTAAAGTACTCTCCCCGGCTCAAAAACGGTTAGTGACTGGTCATAAAACGCCCGGACTGGTCTGTCTATAGAATGCCCTAAAGTCCACAGTTCGGAAACCAAGGGAGTGCCATTAAGGAGTTCTTGAGATCGGTACCTGTCAGTCAGTGCTCGCTTTCTCTTAGGCAATGAATTGAGAGTGGAAAAGTCGTCTGTTCTAGGCATAGCTTGAACCCGAAAAACATCTATTCTGGTTTTTGGTATCGAGAAATCCCCTTATTTATTTCTGACTAACTACAATGCTACACTCGCCGTGGGAATAAAAACACCTGAATGCATGACTAATTGGGAGACAACATAGTAGTTAAGATTGGTGCCTTAGTGCCATAGAAAGTGATTCGTAAGGCGAGCGAGGTGGACATCAGTTATTTCGATTGCCAGCAAAAAAGACAAGTAATAAACGGAATGGAAGATCTCGTTTTCTCTGTCCCCCTTTCTCCTTAGTAAGCAAAAAAGCGAGAATCCTATTTTGTATGCTTATGCGCACAATCCCCAGCTAGGGTATCGGTAAAGCCCTTTTTTTTTATATATGAGAATGGATTGAACGAGTTTCAAGCAAGTTCCAATTCAAAGGTGAGTCGGCATGTAATGGACTGGTAGATTAGGCTCCTAGCTGCTTCCATGGAATGAGATTCGAGTGCGTGGATAAAGGAAATGAGTAAAACTGCTTCCTTCCGTCTTTCATTAGGGTTCATCTATAGGGAAATCATATAGTACGGGTTCATCTATAGGGAAATCATATAATAACTACGTCAGAGTCGGAGTGCCACCCCGCAGAGTGAGGCTTAGTTTTCATCAAGAGCTTGTTCATTCAACAGGTTTCGTCAATCCAATCTAGCTTCGTATGTCTACCCTAGCTAGAGAGAGTGAAGATGGAATGATTTGACTCCAACTCCTAGCGTGCTAAGCCTCCGTATGCTTTTTCATAAGATCCCTCCCACTACTCAGCTTATTATTTCTTGAACGGAACTGCGAGACTAAAGGATGTGAAACCGCGCGGAGGGTGATGGAAATGCCAGGAACGTGGACTGATTGAATACTCTCTAGCTTAGCGGTACCCTTTTTTAGGATGTGAGCAAATAACGGCAGCAATTAGCATTTCATTGTCCTAGTCCTAAGCATGTGAAGCTGCGGGCGGGCTTACTTCTATCTTAAGATGTGAAGCAGCAGGCTTACTTTTTGCTTTTATATAAAGGAGAATATAAATGAATGTTTATATAAAGGAGAATATAAATGAATGACATCGTAATATAAATGAATGGCATCGAAGCTTTATACTCAAGAATCCAATTCGACCGCTTCCCTAACTAACCTATATTCAACATCAAACAAGTTGCTAACTGCTGCTGATAAGCGACATTCAACCTGGCCAAGCAACGACTAAGCCAAGGAACTACTGAGGAATGGAATGGCCCCCCATTAGATTAGACTGTTCCCATACCTATATTGGAATTATACTACGCCGACAGAAAGCCCTACTTGTTAGCTGACAACCGGACTCGCCTGTAGCCCAAGCCTTACTTCATAGCTAGAGTATCTCCTTCCTGTCTGTGACTGTGCCACTGCTTTATCTCATCCCGACACTCATGCCTAAAAGTCTGTGATGACAAACTATACGACTAGGCAATTGGAGGATAGTGTAAGAGGCGAGCACATCTAATAGTGGACTAATTGCGGTAAGCATCTGAATGGAACTGATTAGTAGCTGCAGACCTAAGCCCAGAGTTGCCCGAGACCTATCTATCTCATACATGTCCGAGCCTTACTTTTGTTTGTCCCCTGCTTAGACTCCAGCCGGAAATTCCTGTGTGCGAGTGTTGACCCGACACCCCTTAGTTGAGTTCTCGCTTGTTAGCTATAGTCTTGAGAGGAGTCCGGCTCTTTCGAATGGCGCGGTTAAGAAGTCTATTATTGCTAGTAGCAGTAGAAGATCGGAGTCAAAGAAATACCGATACTTGCCTTATACTAGATGCGTAAGAGCGGAAGAAAGATCTTACTTAGTTTCATATCCCTTGTTGAGTCTTCTCTTCAGTTGACAAGTAGTGGTCCAAGCATTAAGGTTCAGGTAAGGCGTTTCATTCAGCGAACACTAGCGGCCCTATCTTTTGTATATAATGTTCGAATTGAGGAGCCCCTTCCTAACGCCATTTAGTCTTGTTGTGTTGGCGCCTTGTCAAACTCGTTATTTCACTTGCGCAGAGTCTACCAGGAACAACAGATCTTAGCGCTAAGAAGATCTTTTCCTACTTACTTATTCGCTAGCCTCTCTTGCTGATAGTTCATGCTTCGAAGAATCTTATATGTCTATAGATAGAATGCTATCAATCTATAAAGATGAAAGGTGAAAGGTATTACTAGCGAGTCTCTGACTACCATCACTCAAGCAAGGAATATAATAGTAATAGAGAGGTCCGGTCCGCATATCAATCTCATATGACAGGCATATCAATCTCATATGACAGGATAGAGTCAGCAGTCAGGAGTCTGGTTCTGTTATTAACTCATATCATTTTGGGGTCTATCATTCTGAGTTCAGTACCTTTACAAATATGATATTCGGTCTTCCTTTGAAATAAAGTAAAGGCTTGAAACAGTTTTATTACCCTATTACTGAATACCCTACCCTATTACTGAATATGTCCATAAGCTTCACACTGGCCCATACTACTCAAATGCTAAAGCGGTAAGTCAAGTATATCCCATCAAGTGCTTTAACTACGATTGACTCTGTTCTGTACCCCCCGTTTTCTTAGACTTTAGTTTATTCTGGACTGGACTTACTTATATACTTCCATTTGACTAGATTCTCTTTCGTCACCCAATAGTCTTTCTTGAGTAAGGTTCTGTGTTGTTATTAACAAATATGGAATGTCTGAGTTCTATGTGGATATGATATTATGTGTTCTTATTAAAGTCACTTATTAAAGTAAGGAGATAGATCGAAGGCTAAGTAAATAAAGATTCGGTTGGTTGTTCTACTCTTTCCTTTCCGCTGAAGAAGGACAACTAGCTGCTTTTAAGGGGAAGTAAGACTCTGGACGGACTGCCTCTTCCGAGTGTATAGGGTGCGGGGCACAAGCCACTACAAATAAAGGCGTCTGGTTCAGCAATAGGAAAGGGTCATGGAATGTTATGTTCTTTCTTAGGGAAAAGGCATATGAACAGCTTATAGGGGTAAACATATGTTCTGTTACATTTAGTTAGTGGACTACATGTTAACTATGAGAATAGCCTGAACAAAAAAGGACGAAGTATCTCTCTAATGGTGCCTATCTTCTCTATAGTTTGGCAAGCTGGATCTTACACAGGAAATGACACTTCTTGTCTCGCCTCCTTGTCTACTCTAGAATAAGCAGTGCTAAAGTCTGGTTCAAGTCCTTTTTTCGTTCCTTTGTTCACCTACTGAGTCCTTTATACAGGGGTTTTGGCAACTACAATTATTCTTATATTATACCAATATATACTTTCTACTATTAGACTGATTCTCTAGCTCTTTTCTCAAGCCAAAGCAAGACAAGCAGCCCCCTTATAGTACTTCAGAATGGAATTGAGCTATCTTCGTAACTAGGGCAAACCCCATTCTTTTTTGCCTAAAGTAAAGCTTGTTGAATGGAATTGAATCTAGTCTTCCTGCTCCTACTCTTAACCTATTACATTTTCTCTGGCTCTAAGGAATTTCATGAAATTAAGTAGACTACCCATAATACTCGAAAGTAACAACACTGGAAATACTCTCAAGAAAGTAACAACACTAGAAATACTCTAAAGGGCAACCTCTTTTCTCTTAGCGAACTCAATAACTCCGGCTTGCTTGTTCTCGCTTATAGCTCACTTACAGAGTTATTATCAGTCAAGAGCAAGTCCGTCCTTCCTGTCTTCATCGGCTAACTGAGCTCAATCAACTAAGCTTGTTCCCTAGCGCTAGTTCTAGAAACTCCAATAACCCTTAGCACCCCGAGTTGCTTATTGACTTGAAGCCTTTCTCTGATACTTGTTTACTTGTTGTCTTTATCTTATATGTATGAGTTCGTAACCTCCCCTCAAAAAACTCCTAACGTTTCAGTAGTTCGCTAAGGGGAGCTAAAGAAGGCAAGGCCACCACTCTTACACTACAAGGGCACAGCGCAAACTAGCAACAGAACCTAGATTACAATCATATTCTACTCTAAGGCAAGGAGCAACAGCGGGACAGTTGTATACCTACCTTGATTATGGCACCCAGCCAGCTCAACAGCCAATAACTTCTCTTCAATATTCCATATTATCGGGAATGGCCCTTTTCCAGTTGTTTTCGCACTCTCCTCAGCTATAACTAGTAGTTTTCGCACTCTCTCAGCTATCCAATATTCAAACGAGGAGCTAATTTCAGAAAAAAGCTAATCTCTTCCTCTCGACTTCATTTGGTTTTTCGGCACCGGGGTTGTTCTTGGTCAAGGTGTCTAATCGAATACAGCCCAATGTACTAAGCCTATTATTAAAGAAAGCCGGAATCCATCCCCCAATAGAAAATGTTTGAAGACTATTCTAATAGAAAGGTACTTGTTTTCTGCATCTCAGAACCATGTTGTGTTTGCTGTCTTGAATAATAGTGTAGATATAAGATTTAATGCGTTGAAAGGAAAGCCAATCCATGCCTTTAGTTCCGGGAAAATGCAAATGTTGGTCTTCGCTTCGGTATGATTCTAGATTTATCCAAAGTGAAGAGAAACCACTAGTCTGCAATTAGAAGTACTAGGAGGAAAAGAAAGTGGCAAGGAATGGAACACTCTAAGAACATATTAGATCAGAGAGGTGAATTTCTCTCTATGCCTATTCTGCAATAAGCTATTAAGTGAAAAAGTGGTTAAAGAAAAAGTGCATTTAAACGTAGCGTAGTACCATACCCCTAAAAAGAACTTTACATGATAGCGCTTGAGTACAGAATACGAGTTACAGTTCTGTTCCGCTCTTTCTCTCGTTATGCTTCACTTCATATGTATATACAAATTGGTGAGCTTAGCTGGTATATAGAGAATGCATTATTTCGGGAATGTATTGGCGAGTGGATCTGTGGAACGGAACTATTATTTTCCCATCAAAGGAAAAAGGGCTCCGAATTGATCTGTGGGCGAGCGAACTGAAAGGAATGAGAATGAAGCATCTAATGATAGTTGCCTTTATGACTTAACTTCACACTGGAACTAACCCCATTCCTTTGAGAGGCCTTCCTTTGCTCTCACTAAAAGGGCAAGAGATAGGGAAGATGTTCTAGCGGGGGAATCCGAACTCCTCATAATCAACGAATCTATTGAGGTAAGAAGAATGAACCGAATAAAGCAAATGACAAAAACACTAAGAATGAAGCAACCCACTGGAATCTTTAGCTCTAGAACGGAATGAATCATTTCCTCCTGCATATCCTTCTTGCGAAATCCAGTGCTGCTTTTAGCGAATCCCAGCTGAATGAGTCAATAAACATTCCCTTTGCCTCCATCTCAAGAAAGAAATTGAACCCATACCCCCATATTACTTATTATTGGATTGGACTTACATATTACTTATTATTTGATTGGACTTATAAGTGGACATATATATGATATAATCAATGGAATAGTAGTAGCAGAGCAGGAAGTAGGAATGGAATATAAATGGAATAGTAGTAGCAGAGCAGGAAGTAGGGATTCCAATATCAATTTCCAAGATTCCCCCGAAAGAGGAAAATGACTTATTTGGTTTTTCGGCTTCAAAACAAACGGAGTATATAAGAAACCTGAGGGTTGATATCCTTGAGGCAATTTCGAAAGCCAGGCATATTTCTTGGCGGACCAACTCAGGCATATTTCTTGGTGGATCAACTGTCGTCGAAACGGATTTCCACTATTATTCCTATGGCAATCAAAACGGGTGTCTCATTGACAGTGAATTCCACTGCGGAACGGCCACTCACGAAAACTATCTAAATCCATTGAAAGAAAGGGCGCCAAGTGCATTTATTTCTTGCGCCTCGGATCAGCTTTACAAGCCAAAGCTAAGGGGATGCGAAAAATAGCCAGCCTTTTGAACGCTCAACGAAAGGAAACCCATGTTTCAATCGAGAGATGTCTTGGTATTCTTCACCTGGTATGGATCAAATTCTCAAATAAGATAACTCTTTGTTGTGTGCTCGGCACCTAAGGAAAGAAGAAAGTATAGCACAAATGAATTAGATTCGTGTCCTTTAGAGAGAGATTTTGTAACAATTAAGGATTTCCCCCTATAAAACTAGTTGTCCCCGAAGTCCAATAAAGTGGTAGGAAAGAGCAGAACAGTTGCGGCGCTTTACTACTTGACTAATAATAGAGGGTTCACAGTAAGAGAAAGGGTAATATAGGGTTAACAATAAATCAAAGGGGAATAGCGTCAGATAAAAGGGGTTCTCAGTCTTATAAAGGAGGTTCTCAGTCTTATTCACAGTAAGAGAAAGGGGTAGATGGTGGATAACAGTCTTTCTTTCCTGCCGCCGAAGGAACTCCCTTCCCTATCTTTCTCCGTGTGAAGAAAACGGGGACTATTGATCTCAAGCGTCGAGGCGAATGAATCATGTTTCGCTTTCCGCCTTCAAAACCTTTAGCAAAACATTTAGATATGTAGTTAGTATAGAATAAGAATAGAGTACCTATGTGCCCACCAAAGAATGGGATGAAGCTTATGTCTTTATTGCCGCCCCCGCTCCTTCTTTTTTCGCTCAAATCGAATCACACTTTTATGCTGCAAGAAATATATCGAAGAGAACTCCCAAAAACAGGACTTGGTAATACGAAGAAAGGAACGAAAACAGGAACTTCGGATTCTTTTTCCGACTTCCCCGACCAACTCCATATTCTTGTTCGTACTTCTTTTCTAGTCTACTCGCACTACTTATTATTGAGTTCCTACTAAAGAGAAAGATATTGAGACTTCTCCTACTCCGGATATTGATACAAACGACTTCCTTACCTTATCTTGCCTCCGCCTCCGTTCTTATAGTTCATAATAAAGGGAACAAGTGAGCAGCTCCATTCCCGTTTTGGCCTCTTCTTGCTTTTGTATAAGTTGCTTTTTGGGGTATCAAATTTCATATATTAGCTATTAACAGAGTAACACATAGGTTCCACTTGTATAAAGAAGAGGGCTTGAATGCCTTTCCCTCAAACACGGAACTCCCCCGAACCCTTCCTTGATACTTAAAGCGCTTAACCTCACTGATACCAAAGACTGGACTAGTAGACAACAAAAGTCAAGCGCCAAGAACAGAAAGAGTATCTACTGAAGTGGACCTAGACCTCGCTTCAAACCCAGTAATTGCAGATGATGATCCTGTTGAAGATCCTTATTCTGATCCTAGAACTATAACTGGCAATTCTTCTGCTGGAGCTGTTACTTTAAGAAAAGAAGATTGAGCTGGAGGGAGGGTAAGGATAGTTAGCCATTGCTTGTGGAGGTTAACTCCTATTTGGAGGGTAAGGTGCGACACTCCGTTAGTACTTAGGAACGTTGCTTGTGGAAGAGAATAGAGTGGAAGTGAACTCCTATATACTATAATGGAATAAAGTCACCTAACAGCTTACTTTCGGGGATAAACTCAACACTGCTTACTCTCAGGCAGATGCGCTTGCTGCTGCAAATCAAAACTTCTCTCATGTAAGCCCGACTTCCTCTTTTGCTTCAAAACAAACTCCTTCGCTTCAATACAAACTTGTTCCGCGTATTATTTTATTAGCGTTACTTGTTCTCTACTTCAGTGACCCGATAAAGAGCTTCGCATTGCCAGTGCATCGCTTTAGTACTACTACCCCTCTATCTCTTTGAGCTGGTCACCCGGGGAGGGGTTTCAAAACCTTTCTTGATACGTTACTTTGAGCAGAAGGAATTGAATTGAGTGCTCTCCTATGATAGAGGATAGGAACCGAACTGTGAAACTCTACTACACTAAAAAAACAAACTAGCACAAAAGCGCTTCTCGAACTCACTAGAAAAGACACCCCGCACAATGGAACAACAATAATTATAATAGTTAGCGCGTAGCTTGCACCCTTTCTTGCTTGTTGGCTCTTAGAATGCAGTTTGGATTAATAACTTCCACCCTTTATTCTGTATCTGATTGAACCCTTGACTCTGGCAATGAATGAAGTGAGACTTATATCTATTAGGAAGCCGAATTCAAGAGAGAGCGGTTAAGGCGACGAGAAAGGACTGTGCGAGTCTAATCCTAGTGCTTGTGTTGTCATAGATAGAAACCGAGAATACGAAGGATAGGGATCATAATCATCAGTAGAGAGTTAGCCAGCAGCAATCGGTTCTTCAAGGAGAGTGCGAAGGATCAGGTCAGATGAACTGGAAGTTGACTTTTCTCTGGAATCCGACTTTGATAGAGAATCCTATAGAATCAGACTTTTATATAGAATATTATAGAAAGAAAGAATGGAACTGAAATACATGGTGTATAGGAATGATTTGTAAACAACCAGAGTATTGCTTCCTAAAAAAGGGTATGGAATATGGGCACTACTATCCCGAACTCTCTAAGCGAACTGCTTACTGAAACTAGAAACTGACTAGCGCACAACTAACAGAACTCGCGTTAGCCGAACCGCTGAAGACAGGACTTGTAACTTATATTGCAACACATTTGTATTATAGGGTACGATCTAGCACAGTATAAGACTAGTCATACTTAGAGTGGAAAGCGAGGGCGCGTCGATAGTACTTCACTTTCAAGGGCTAGGCACTACGGAAGGCCATTATCAAGGTGAAGGTTAAGGGGGCAGGCCTCTTTCTAGTCTTTTCATCCATATGAAGTTGCTAACGCCTTTGGTGTGTTATCGAGTTCCGCTTCTTTTGCCCTAGCAATCAATATAGTAGAGGAGCAGTTGGGACAATAATCCCTTTTTGCTCACTTTCACCCCTGTTCCACTCCTATGATAGCTAATTGGTAGGGCACAGACAATCTGACTCTTACAAGCTTTGAAACATAAGTATTCGAAAGTGAATGACAGGCTTTGAAACATAAGTATTCGAAAGTGGCCAAGCAACTAGACAAGTTACTACTAATGACCAAGTAGAAAGTGTAGTTGAAAGTATAGTGGAGGGTGCCAGTACTGTTCGTGTTGTTGGCAAAGGATCTTAACCAGTGTGGTATGCCATGCCAGCAGAGTGAAAAGAGCCAGAGTTACAAGAGCCTCATTCTGTTAATAGTAGCCATCAAGAGTTCAATCAATAGTTATACAAGCCATTACTCTTTCTATTACTCTTTCTATTACTAAATGGGGAGTAGCGGTAGGGGAACTATACAAATACAATTTCTATTCTATCTTATGGTAGCGGTACCTATTCTATATTTATATGAATTCTAAAAGGAAGGAAGATATTATGTCCCTGCCCCGGAACTGTCTCTTTGAACTCTCCTATTGCTCTTATACCTATGAAAACTCTCACTATTGCTCTCTTCTCTTCTTGCCCCAAATCATTCATTTTCTCTATTCTATCTCTTTCGCCCCTTACTTCTATTAAGGCTGCTTGTATTCTTCTTCCCTTAATCCGTGTAGTGGGCTTCTTTCTTCTTTATACGATGACACTCATTCACTTTGCGTTGCGCTTGCTGCTTCCTTTAGACTCTTCTCTTCCTTGAAACCTAACTGCTTAGCTGACTCCTGACTAAACTAGCAAGGACGCACTCAAACCTGCCAGCAAACTCAAGCTTCCAATCGGAGCAACCCCTGCCCTGCGCCTCTATTCTGACTTTCAGTATGCAGTGTTGTTCTCCTATATGTGATTGATGTGTCATGCAACATTCTTTCTTTAGTGAGTGCGTGAGATAGGAAATCAATAAAGAAATCAATAAATAAAGAAATCCGAGGAATGGAACTCCCCGAACTGCTGCCGCTACACAGTAGTAGTTACTTGGCGGATCATTTGCCGTATCAAGTCAATCATCTGCAAGCGGGTAATCATAAAGTGGAGTTCTTGTGTCATTTACGATAGAAGCCGGGTAAGAGGATTCCCTATAGCTTGAGGAGAGTCTCTTTCTGTAAAAGCATTAGCTTCAGATTAATCTCTGGATCCCCACGTTAGGTTAGACCGGATCCCCACTTTCTTCTTATATCCTTTATTCCCCACTTTCTTCTTATATCCTTTATACAGATAATAATTCATTTTGTATGGAGGGAAAGCCCTTCATTTAGGAGTGAAAGGAATGTTTTCAACTGCATAGGTCGAGTGGAAAGAGCCCGTGTTGAGGTCGGCTGCCAATAAGGAGAGAGTGAGAGTCGATGTCGGCAAGGGAAGCTATGAAATTGGTAGCTGAATGTCTGACCCCTTTCCTGAGTAGGTAAAGATCAAAGATGCAGTGCGGGTGTTTAAGAGGGCAGCGTCAGCTGCCTGCGATGCCTTTGATGCGAGGGAGGCAAGGTATCATCTTAAATAAAGAAAGAGGAGAGGCAAATAGGGTAGTTCATGACTTAAGTATACGCTAGCCTACTTACTATGTGTTCGGGAGCCTCTTTTCCTTGGTTACTTCTTTCTATTATATTGGAAGAAAAGGAAGAAACATGACGAATATGTACACAAGCCTAACTAGTATGTAGCAGAGCCAATCCACGCTAAGCTGCGGGACAAACGGAAGTTCAGTTACCAACAATAGAGGAAGCCGGGTATGGTCTCGCTTATCTTAGTTGGGCAGCAGTTCAATTGTTCCTGAGGTTCACCTGTCTTTATAGCGGTAGTGAGCGGAAGGGGTTGGCTAAAGTCAAATCAGTAGATTATAGGTCGAGTGCCAGTACCTCATTTCAAAGGAAGGAGTGCTAGGTTCGCGAGAGGGATATGGAACTAGTGGTAGCTGGGTAACGAAACTAGTAATTGCTGGGCCCTTATTCTTTTAGTATTCTACTTACTGACTTACTTGCCTTCTACTGGATGCGCTAGATGAATACCCTTTCTGGATTTCTTTCTTCTGGATCTGGATCCGAATCAATTCTTTTTGGCGGACTCGGTTGTAAACAAACTTGCTTATTGACCCACAGAGCGGGGTGCTAACTAATGTGAATGAAGAAATCAAGTTATGGTTGACTTCCCTGACAAGCGCCAATAACCGAACCACGTCTACAAAATGCCAGTACCCAGCTGCTACTCGTACTATCTTTTTTCTCTTCACTTTACTTCCCCGAACTAGACTTTCCTCGCGCCTCAAGAACAAGACTTTCCTCTGCCCCGAACCCTACTTTATGTGAAGAATGGAATGTTGTCCACCAATTATAGAATCTAGTAACTTCAAACTCCGACTCCTGCTCCAACTCAATATCTTGCTGGTTTTTGAGATCTTCTTGCTGGTTCTTTAGATCCTGCTCCTTCTTATGATCCTGCTCTTGCAAACACATTAATAAGTCTTTGGCCTGCACAGTGTTTAGTCACTAGCCCTACCCTAGCCCCAATTGAATATTGAACATATGATAGAGCTGCATATGATAGAACTCTGAACTTGAGAGGCTTTCAGCACCTTGCTTTAAGAAGAGAATGGAGGCATCTAATTAGGACTTATTCATAACTCGTAGGAGACGAAGAAAGGACTTGTACCACAGGACTACTCGACTACTTACTTGAGAACTACTGATTCTCTGGTCGACCACACCTCGCTGCAAAGCCAACTCGTACACTTCCTACTGCCATGCCAGGTAAACTCTATCACTTCTTACAGCCTGGTCAACAGCCAAACTATACTTTCCTAGGGCTCGTCAACAGCCAAACTATACTTTCCTAGGGCTCTGCTAACAGACCTCGACTTCAACTTATGCTCTGTGAACTCAAACAAAACAGGATTTCCTTCCCTATACACCCCTTTCGCCAACAAACACAGATGAAACAAATCATTCCACTAGCTACTCCCAACTACACTTGCAACTGAACCTCTATCCTCTACCTAAGTCAACTAATTCTGATTTCTTACCCCGACCCGACCTCGACTCGGGCTCCGTACCCATACTAGCTACCCTTGCTTTCAGGTTGATTGTGCACTGGCTCAGTCTTGTTGTTAGGTCAATTCTGCTCAGTGTTGGTTTCAGGCTTGGATTCACTGGTTGTAGCCACCAAGCAACTACTAATGACCAAGGAACTGCTAATGTTCCGCGGTAGGAGCCTGTGTTAAACGGTAGCGAGCGAAAGACTACTTAGCTCCATTCTGATAGTTAGTAGCTACAGCCTGAGAAGTTTCGGGTTGAATTCTTATAAGCAGTAGACGCATTCCTATAGCGGTAGGTAAAGTCTTTTAGTCGCCCTAGAAGCCAGCAGTCGGATTCTTTATTACAAGTTTGATTCTCTCCAGTAGCGGTTCGATTCTTGCGTTAGCTTGTCTCTGACTTTTCCTACTTGCCTCATTTTGGTTGTTTATTCTCCTGACTTTTCTACTTTCTTCTTTATTGTAGGGTTGGTTCTGACTTTGAGCATTAGCCCTTACCCTACTGGGTTCGGGGTCTCATTCCCGTGTTATTGTTTGATTCCAACTTGCTTGTTTGATTCTACATCTCTAGATGCGCTACTATACTTCTTAGTCGACTTCTGACTTCTTATTTGTTTTCTGATTAGTTCTTTTTGCATTCGTACCACTTACCACTATAAGTATTCTAATGCCCTAGATCAGACCACTATTAGTATATTACTAGATTATATGCGCTAGCCTCGTACCGTTAGCTACTACTATAGTATTGTAGTTAGTTATCCAAGAATAAAAGAAAGGGGAGTTGACTATGACCCATTATCTGCATTAGTAACTGAGGTGCCCTAACTATATAGTACTGAAGTGCAGAATTGACCTCAGTAGTAACAGTATCGGTGTGCTTAGTTTGAGTAAGTAGTAACAGTATCGGTCGGGCCCTTATAGTACTTTCTTTCCCTTTGTATACGAGTTAGGGTCGGGTAGGAGTTCCTATTGCCTATCAAACAAATAGAGCTGAATTCGATTCCACATCCTCATCCCTTTGTAGGTGAGTTACCGGCAAAGACAAAGAGAGGAATTCAACAATCAAGTAGGAAAGGTCGGTCTCCAAGATGAGTTATAGGCTTAGATGGGCAGGCAAGATAAGCTATAAAAGGTGTTGACTAAGGTATGCAAGGGAGGAAATAGAATCCTAAGTTTCAAGAGAGAGAATCGGCAGTGCCAGTGAGAAAGTCAGGTTAAGGCGCAGTGCCAGTTCCTGTTGTCTTTGTCTATAAGTCGGATAATTGCCAGTTCAAGTGACAGGTGAGTCAGTAAAGTATCTAGTTCTAGGATCCGCAAGCTGGGAAAGTTTCATCAACAAGAGAATAAGCTGGGTCTAAAGCATAAGCCGGGGAAGTTTGTCTTGATCCTGGTAGTCCAGAGTACAGAGCCATAGTGGAGTGAACCCCAGTTTGTTACTTCAAAAGAGTACAGAGCCATAGTGGAGTGAACCCCGAAACTTCTTATATAGGCCTTTCTACTTCTATAAAAGAATGGAATGGAATTGGAAGAATAGAGTTGGAAAGAATATAAGTAAGGGCAAGCAGACAATAAGTAGTATCACCCATGTGTTTAGTTAAAGAGGTAGACAGGTTGACTTACTTGGCGGGCCCTTATAGTCAGTTGCGAGTTTAGCAGAGTCGAAGTAGGTTCGGGGACATGCAACTGCTAGAGCAAGAAACAGCTTTTAATATAAGTAAGGGACAAAAGAGATAGAGAAAATGAATTCTTTGTTCACTCAGGTTAAGGTGGCGCAGGAGAATTCTTAGTTGAAACAGAAGATGGATGCCGGGGGTTAGTGCTCGGGAGCAAGAGAAGATGTGGTTGCTAGGGGAAGTAGTTAAGTCAGTTCACCAAATCACCAAAACCAGAGCCATAATACATAGGCCAGCGCATCTATAATCTAGAATATCTTACTTCTTTTGTGTCGCGGCAGGGCTGCTATGTTCCCCTCCGCATAAGGTATCTTATCTATCCCTAGTATAAGAATGAGAATGAGAATAAATGGGGGGCCAAGCAACATAGTCAGTAGCGCGGCAGCAATTATAAACAAGTCCTGTTGTCGGGTCTTCAATCAATAAACCAGTGGATGTCGGTTCGGGTGTTGAAGAAAGAGATGTTACCTATAGTACTGAGCCTAATTCAGTTAGCAGAGAGGAGCCTCAGCCTACAGAATTGAACAAGCCAAGCAGCTGTCAACTAAAACTATATAGAATAGAGGGCTCCAGTGAAATGAGAACACTAGCTGCCCTGTTGAAGACCGCTCCCTTTGTTGGTGTTGGCGAGAGGTAGGTCAATTCTCACTTTTGGAAATAGGACCTGGTTGTGTTGGCGATATAGGAGAATATGGGTATGTATGATCTATAGGGCCATACTCAGCATAGGTACGACTCAGCAGCGCATCTACCAATATTCATATAGGTCTCAGAGCACTAAGCAACGAATAAGTAATAGGACAGAGAGCCAAACTCCGCTGTATTGGAATTCTGGGCACAAGAATATAGCCAGTAACAATAATACTTTTCACCCAGCGCTAGCAGGAATCCGCCTAGTAATATAGAATTCACCTAGTAATGATAAGACCTTAGCTTCACGCGCCTACCTTACTTGTATTCTAGAACTCCAAATAATCAGAATTGCACCAACAAAAGATAGACTGACCTTACTAAGCAGCAGAAGAATAAAAGCATAGATCCAGTTGGAAAGCGAGGAGAGTTTTAGTGAAAGTGCCGCGGGGAGGACAGGCTATTAGTTAGCAGCTCCATTCTGATAGTAATAAGTGGATCTCTAATATGCCCCAAAAGCCTAGTTCCTATTTACGAGTTGTTGTCTTAGAGATAGCTGCTACAGCCTTAGTTCTGAGTCGAGGTCTTATTAGTAGTAGGACCCAATCCGATGTATCTGACTTTCTAGTTGTTCTCTTAGTACTCGGTGAGGCAGTCAATTCTTCAATGAAAATACTTTTAGAAGGAACACACCATAGGGTTGGGCAAGAAAGAGTTATTTATAGTTAATACAAGTTATGTTGAATGGAGCGTTAGACTGAAGCTATGCATTGAAGGCAGGAGCCTAAGAAGTTAGGTTAGCAAGTTAGGCTTAGTTGGTGTATCGGGAATGTAGGAAGAATTGCCCTAACCCATAAGAATTGGCTGTTGGGTTCTGTACTACTGGTCTGTTACTCTAGTAGCTTATTCCGTGTTTTCTTATATTAGAATTCGTTTTCTCATTAAAACTACTTCCCTTTCTACTCTAGTTTGGGTGACTTTACTTTCCTTTCCACCCTTAGGATGCAACACCAACAGCATCTTGGATCTTGACCCTAAAACGGAGGTGAGGACTTCGCTTCAACAGAACAAGTAACCCCATTATAATACTGACTAATAGGAGTTAGCGTTAAGTAACTTGTTAGGAGTTCAATTCCATACCGGTACAAATACTAATCTCTATCCTATTGCTCATCTCAACTAGCAGCTGTCAACTAATAACTTCATGAGGTATACCTCTCTTCCTCTACGGATTTTCCCTCTATTCTATTAGAACTTCAACTAACTCGCTAACGCTGAAATGCAAATATCTATAGCAGCAGCGGGCGCTTACGTGAGTTCCGGAGTTGGATTACTTTATCTTCCTATTACACGCTCTCTCTCTTCATAAAAGACAAAAAGGAGTGGTGCTTCTGAAGCGCTAAGCATATTTCTTCTCTTCAACTCCACCACTTGGAGCTATAGCGGCACATTGTGGTCAAAGTCTTACGCACATTCGCCTCGGGTGCCTTCTAGTACCTTTCTCGTAGATAGTCTCAGTGAAGAGCCGACCATTCTATGACATTTCCCCCCCGTTGGTTAAAGCAGTGCTCAAAATGAGATTTGCCAGTTCACAAATAAAGAAAGAATGATTTCACAGGCGCTTAAGGCAATAAGTATAAGAAAGCTCTCTCTCTCTTTTGAATGAAGATATATATGATAAGAATTCCTTATTTCTAGGCTAGGCCTTATATCTTTCTAGTTTGTTTCAGTCGTGGCCGGCGGAGTTGTTAACACCACTCTGAAGATGGGTTCAACTAATCAAATAGCAAATCACCCATTGAGCTATCCGAAAACAGAACTTGCACCAACCGAAATATAAGTTCCGGAGCAGAACCACTTGCGCCAATCGAGTCACCTACCTAACCTAACATTGTTCTTTTTGAATGGAACAGCTTACCTTTTGAATTGAATGAAACCGCTTGCCGCTGACACGGATTCTTCTCTCCTCTAGTCGTCAATACCTTTCCTTTCGGGAGACCTTGTTGATTATGAATTCTTGAAACTTATGGAATTGAGGCAGACGAACCTTACCTGTAAACAGGACTACTACTTGGACCTGGGGTAGCGGTGGTGTTTGGAAGAATACTGGCGTAGCTGTTAAAGAAAGAGAAGAATCCATTCCAATTGAAGCGAGGTTAAGTTACGAATTGCCAGTTCTTGTCTTTGTCGCAGAGAGAGGGAGAGGTAAGAGTGCTTTTACTTACTTCGCTCTAGCTCCACAAGTCATAGAGAATGGGCTTGTCCCGCAGTAGCTCTTTAGTGGAGTGAGTGAGGGCGGTGCGAGCTTGAGTTGAGTCACTTTAGGTACTTTCCCGCTCCAAGTAGTTCTTAAAGTGGAGAGTAAAGGGAAGGAAAGAAAGAAAGTATCGACTTTGTTGCGAGAGTAGAGGGATAGTTTACAGAGTTATAGGATCAGAATTAAGGCATATGAGCCATAGGTCTTATATAGGAATATCGGAGAGGAGAAAGATCAGAGGTAAAGTACTTGCTTTGAAGTCATAAGGGAATGAGTTGTCCATTGGGTAGCATCAAACAGGACTTCACGACTCCACTACTACGGTTAGGCTCAAAAGAAGGGTCTCATGCAAGCGGAAAGAATAGTTCGGGTGTTTTACTTTTTCCACCTCTAGAGCATGAAATAAGTGGGGACAGTGTTAGGTCAACAAAGAATGAATTCAAAGTGTATAGACGAGAGAATCATAAGTTTCAAGGTGGAGTCAGAGTTTTCAAGCAGGGATCAAGATATTAGGCGTCAATGCACCAAGAAGCACTGTTTCTTAGTGGGAGATTCATTATTCTTAATTAGCACAGTTGAACATAGGTTAAATAAAAGTGGACTATTGGATTGGCAAAAAGACAAAGAGAGAAATCAAATCCAATAAAATATGTTATAATGATTACAATTCCAGTTTAGGCCTGCAGGAGCTCCTTCCCTTGTCTATGAATGAGAGAAGTGATATTGTCAGTGCTTTAATTGTTTTAAGAAGAAGAGGTGAAATAGTCAGCAGCAAGCGTTAAGTCAGCAACAAGTGTTGTCGTATCAAGATCAAGAAAAGAAGCCGAATGCCAAGAACGATAAGAAGCTGCCATAAAGTAAGGGAGTTGACTATGGGTTTCTAATGAGTTCAATTATTACAGCTTGTCCTCTCGGCTACGTACGTTGCAAAGGTTTGCTTGGTTGCTCTTTATCGAAAGTAGTGAAGTCAGAATTTACTGAATGCGGGGTAAACATAATCCTTAGCTGGGGTCTAATAGATATGGGTAACTAGCCTAGTGGTGCTCTTTCTCGGCCTACTAGCAACTATTCTCTACTTCCCGAACTCTGGCAACAAAGAAAGTAATTGTGAAGTCTTGTATTCGCGACTACTTTATCTACCAGGGGCCAATCAACAACTAATCCTGTTTGTGCCCTTACTGAGAGGTATCTCCTTTACAGAGAGGGGCAAACGACTACTAATGTACTAGAGCAATAAATATCATAATTTCATGGAATTGGAAGACATAGCATCGGTGTTGGTTTCAAGGGGTTTTGGTAACTGAGTTGGCCAGAAGAGAATCAAGTCCTGGCCGGGTAGAATCAACTGAAGCTAAGCTAGATCGGAAGAAACTGAATCCGGGGTGTAGTAAACTGAATCCGGGGAATGGGAGTCGGATAGCCCAGTAGTTGTTAGTTTCATCCCTTGTCTCATCTTTTCAAAACGGGCACTGCTGCCTATAAGCCTGTTGCTCGGTAACTGCATTCTGGCACCAATGCCTCTCACTCTCGTGGTTCAAATGCATAATGAAACTGATAGTAGCCCCTGCCTTGTCCATTGGATAGTCAATCTTACTGGTGTAGGTATTCCACCAATTACTTGTGTTCCTTTTCCCCCTACCTCGAACCTTGCTTTGTTAACTAAAACTAATAGGATTAGGTTCGATTGCTAGGCTTACCTTACCATATCCCAGGCTTGACTCTCATCTACGAGCCTGCCCTACCTTGGTTTCATGCCTTAATAACTCCCCCCGGATTCGGGTTCTTTCACACCTAGCTCCCAAACGGACACTGCTACTAGCAATGCTGGAACTAAGAACTTAGAACCGGGCTGCCACTAACAAGCCTGCCCTACCTACATACTTCTTACATTCTCAATCCCTTTGCTTGAACTCCCCCTTTTCTTTCTTAACTACCTTATTGATTCTATTGACTTATATTAAAAGCATGACTTATCTATCTATTCTCTTTAAATAATATATATTCTCAGAAGCCCTTGTTTCCGTCCTGTCCAGTTGGTACGAGCTCAACTCTTGTTATCGGTAGGCGCCAGGCACACCATCTTTAGAGAGACTTTTCATTCTTTCTCGCCTTTGCCTTTACTTCCCTTTCTAAGAAAGTATAATGTACTAGTAGTTCAAATGTATACATGCACTAAATTACTTACCTTGATTACTGGATGACGTACCAGCACTTTAAATAGAAAGTCTTAAATTGATAATGAAGTTTGCTATCACTAGGTTGTCGAGTGAGTTTGCTATCACTAGGTTGTCGAGAGGGAGCACTCTACAGGGGAGAATCTTATGGATCAGAGTAATTGGTCCATTTCTTTCAAACAATCTAGTACTACTTGAAAACATTAGCGGAAGATTGCGATCGGGCCCCAACAAAAAAAAGAATGAGACAATCCCTATAGCGCCTGCACACCTTCACGCACAATAAGACCCAAGGCAGAAACAAACACACCTAGATCGGGGACATGCACAGAGTCTTTGAGTAGCATCCCCGGGGCATTACTCATTCTTGCTTTGACTCTGATACATGCCCTAACTACTTGTTCTCCTAAATAGGATAGGACTAACTAACCAATAATAGGAAGAATCCCACTACCGCTTCAAAACCTGCCTCTCTTTCCGCCAATTCTGACTTATCGGGTTAACTCCCTTCTCCGAACCCACCGATTCTGTCTTGACTATCTATGAGCCTACTCTGACTTTCTTCTTACTGTTAGGGCGCTATTCTACCAATACGAACTCCAAAGCTTACTACCCGGCCTTGCATGCCAAAAGCCTCCATTCCTCTGTTCCCGGTTCCAATGTTCTAGTTTCCTTCTTGCTTTCCTTGCCTTTGCACTAGATCGTACCCCGAACACGCTGCCGCTACACTCTTTCGACCTAGATCCTTACTACCAAGACCTAAACTAAAATCTTTGCTTTACTAGCTATTAGCCCGGCACTACTTGATCTAAATCTCATTCCTATACTAATCAAATAAGTGGGCTACTTACTCAAGAAAAGAAGTTGTACTTATTAACCTAATTTAGCTAAGCAACCTACTAACAAATCTAATATGATAAAACATATTCTACTATAAGATAAGGAAATACTTAATTGTCTACATCAAATACAGAGCGAAAGTCAAGAAATAGAAGCTAAGGTGTTTGCTCGGGAGTGGCGTAGTGAGATATAAGTCCTTCTTATGCGTTTGATTCTGACTTTGGAGTTGTTGCCTGTAGTATATGCTAGTGAATCCTGTATTCGTGTTGGAGTACGCCTAGGTTCCTTATCTTATGTATCATCCTTCCCTTGTTCCCACCTACCCTCTGGCCTTTCATAATTGGAGAGCGAAAAGACGTTGAAATAGTAAATGCAGAATTGAACTCCGCGGTACAGGAGCCAGTTAGTAAGAAAAGGAATGCGACTTAGTTTAGTAAATAGGCAGTAGAAGCCGGGGAGTGCCGATCGGAATTCCACTCAATAGTAGAAGGGGCGTAGCTGGAATCAAGAATGCGAGGTATGATCCCATAATTAGTAATAGAACTGTTGAGTACGATCTATGACATATAGGTATAATAATTAGTATCGGGTAAATCAAAAGGAGTTTGAATAGTGGGCTAGCCTGAAAGTCTGTATTACTGGTTGGCTTCTTTGACTAGCTTAGAGACAGTGGAGGCAGGCCCCAGCTCTAACTACAGAGTGAAAGGCGGGATAGAAAGACTTAGTTCCCAGGCATGGAGGTAGTTCAGTCAGATTCATAGGCTGTAGCTACAGCATGAGAAGAGGCCCCCACCAGTGAAAGCCCTAAAGTACCGGCTCTATTCTTTCCAGTAGTAATTCCAGCTTATCCGGGCACTACTCAATTCTTGGTAGTAGTGATATCAGTCTCGGAAGTGGGAGTCCCGGAATCAAGGGGCTTTTATATCAGTGTTAAAGAAAGAAAGTCAGGGATACAAGATTTGATCAAAGGGTGGTTAGTTTGTTGTTTGTGGTATGCGTCAGTAAAGGTTTAGGTGCGGGAAAGTACGCCTGATAGACAGGAAACTTAGACTGATCGACAGGGTAAGTTGGAATAGGAGTTTAGTGAAGGACAGCTTTAGGTGCAGTAGGAGCAGTTCCATTCTCTATTCCCTTACTCAATCTTACAGTTAGCAGTTTCAGAAGAAAAGGCAGTAGTTAAGGCAGTAGAGCAAGCCTAGTTCGAGTCTAAGAAGTCGTAGTTGGGGTTCAGGAGATTCTTTACTATCTTATGAATCTTATAGTTAGCAGTTTCAGCATGCAAGTAAGGAAGGGCAGCTTTAAGTAAGTAGAGCAGAGATCCGGATGTTTGGTTTCAGGTCTAGTAGGTTTTAGTTGAAGAGCAAGAGAAAGGATAGGGAATGCCAGGGTATAGCTTTATTCTGGGAAGCCCTAGACAAGTAAGTTTTCCTGTAGCCCTATTCTCTCAGTAGTATTGATTTTCCTGTAGCCCTATTCTCTCATTAGTATTTATTTGATTGTACTAGTGGCATTGTTAGTTCCGGCGCCTTGTTATCGGTAGTATTAGTCTGCTTGTCGCTAGTTCGATCCGAAGCGATAGTGAAAGAATCCAAATGAAGAGTTACAGAACGAAAGCAAAGAAAGGAAGGCTAGTAGGCCGGTTGAGTAAGCCTAAGAAACAAGCATAGTAAGAATGAGCACGAGGAGAGTAGTCCAGAGCCATAACAGTATTAGTTGCTATAGGTATGGTTTCAATAAGTATAGGTGTGTATGAAGTTTCTTTGCCCGGTGTGATTCTAATAAATATGGGCCATATGGAGTCGTAGGTGAAGATGGGACATATTTAGGTGCGGGCTTTTTCTTGCTTTAAAACAGTTTCCGGATCGTATATATCAAATAGGGTATGGAGTTCAGCTCCCAAAGCCCATGCATGCGGAAATATATCCTATTTAACACAATATCTTTCTTTTGGATAATGATTGGTCTCAACTCGGGAATTCGGAATTCTTAATTGCTATTACGATTGCTCAACTAGTGCTCAAAAGGAAAGGAAACTTCTTTTGTTTATTTTGGCTTATGAAACTGCCGTTGAAAAGAAAAAGAGGAGCTCAAACACAAGGCGGAAACAATCGATCGAAAATCCAATCCCCGTGAATGGAGTCTGAAGCTGCTGTGACCCTCGTAGGCGTCCCTAAGGCGATTAGAATGACCCATATCCTGTGGCCTCCTCCGACCCTCTTCTGCTCTCCTGCGAAGTAAACCCAGCTTGACTTTCATTTCATTTGAAATATGAGTAAACCCGAACCTCAGATCTCACTTTGTTATCTCCTACTCCTAGTAAGCTGCCTGAGCCCTATCCTTCCCGCATCTTGTGTTACCCTTCCGCCCTACCTCTTCCTAAGTCGGCTCACCCCTCGTCCATACTATCCCAGTAACAGGTTCCCCCATCTTACTCGACAGTTTCATCTCTGCAACCACACAAAGTCAGTTCCCTTTCCCATCCCCAACAGGCGTACGGATTCTTTCCCTCCTTCCTCAGGTTCTCCCATCTCATTGGGTTGTGTTTCGAGGTGCTCACGGCGTCGGTGCATGGAAGCCCGATGCTACAACAATAGGCTGATGAAGATCCAACAACAATCAATCCACCCTCTTTTATGAACTTGACCCGATTGAAGTCGGCACTGCCCGCGACTCCAGGAGACAGTGTTGTCTTTATGGAAAATGTCTAGGTCCTGCTTTTAGACTTCCTTCGATCCTTCCTCTCCAAACGTTGCGGCTTACCCTCTCTCTGACTTAGACCTAGCGACCGGTTTTCTTCTGCTTAAACTCGGAACCTGAGATGCTTCATGTCCTAATGGAGGGCCCTGGTTCATCCGAAAGCCCTATAACCCTTATAGGAAGCCGAACTTGAAACGCCTCCTTTATCGAGTTTACAAGGTTATGATTTAGGCCCAATTCCCCGGTCTCCCTTTCTTTTAATACACCCCGGTATACTCTGCCAAATCGCCTCCTGCATAGGTAAGTTCCTCAATCAAGATTCAGTTACCTTGTCTCGCACTCGCGGCAAGTTCGCGCGTGTTTGTATCTTCTTGGCTATTTCTTCTCCTCTTCCCCAGGGCCTATGGATCAAGGATGGTTCTTCCCCATTTGATCAATTCTAAGGTCGCCGACTAAACCAACAGGAAGCCAAGCCCTTTTTCAAATTGAAGCCGAGAATGATTTGAAGAAGCATCCGCTGAAACTGAGTAAGGATCTAAACAATCCGTAGCCTCCCCTTCCAAGGGCTCTATAAGGATAATATGCATGCAATAGATTGATTCCAGTTCCAATTCGTATCTAATTGGTTATATTTGCTTCATCAAGAATCTTCCCGCTGTCTCCTTAAGTTGTTTAGGAGCACATTCAATCCCGCCTCCTCCTCTTTCTGCCTTTCTGTTCCCTTAATTCATTCATTTCTTTATTCTTATGTGGCCTAGGCGCGTAGGTATCTTACAAGCATTTGCTGCGGCTGCATTCTATTCTATATTTGTGCTAAACACTTTATCCCTCTTAATTATTAGCTGCTATTCCAATGCACTCTTTCTTTTGTCTTATCCTTCCTGCAATGGTTTTCAGTCCGTGATCTATGCATTCTTTCTGTAAACTCCAGTGGATAGAGTTCCCCTATCTCTCCTTAAGTTGAATCAGTGGCTTCTTCCTCCATACAATTCTCGGTATTAACAAGGCATGTGTGAGTTGGCACACTCAGTAATATGTGGTAATCTCCTCATCGTCTTACTCTTTGTACTATATCTCTTTTCTTTTGATAGGGACTTTTCTCTGTTTAAGGGTATTTGGATTTACGGCTCTCATCCCGGCACTCTCTCTATTGGGGAATTTCTGGAACAAGAGCTCTCATTACGCAAGCAATCTCTGCTTCACCTTATGTTCTGGCTCCCCTGCTCCTTTCTTCTTATGATTGACTTCCTTTCCTTGGCCTGGCCCCCGGGGATATCTTTTTCCACTCGTTTTTATGCAGTCTTTTCCGAGGGGATTTAGTTTGGCTTTGCTTTGGGCATTCTTCTTTTCTTCTTTATATGTGAATATCTTCTTTTGCATCTCCATCCAATTATGGAACTTTGTGTTGCTGTTAAAGGGTTAGCCCGTTGTAATCCCACTCCTCTCAACCCGTTACTTGGCTCTAAGAAAGGTGAAGTTCCTCTATGGGTAAAGCCGCACTCGTCTCTGGTGTATAGATATGGGAAGTCGTTGGCCTCACATACATCTTTCGGATTAATGAAAAGAGAACTATAAGGTGGTATATTTAAGAACGGTGAATTTCAAAGAACAAACAAAGGGGGTAAGACTAAAGGTTCATTTCAAAGAACAAAGGGTAAGGCTAAAGGTTCATTTGGTCGAATCGAAAAGAAAAGATGATTAGGTGTGTGATATTTATCGATGGAACCGGGTCCCGACCGTCTTTCTATTCTTCAAGGAAAGTAGCACTCACTCGAGAATCAAAAAGGAAATCTCCGTGTCAAGTTGCCAACATAGATAATCTCTCTGAATCCTATTATAGAACTAAAAGAGTGATGACTCCCTAACGGGCAAGAGATTCATTATCGGATCATTCCTTTCCCTAACGGGCAAGAGATTCATTATCGGATCATTCCTTCCAGTTCGTTCAAAAGCCGGCACGGCACCCCGAAATAAAGGCTTCGGCTGCTGCTCAGAACGAATGAATCATTATATGTGGTGGGCGTATATGTGATTAAAGCCAGCATCACAATGGCAAATGCAATCTTTTAGCTTATGTATGTGAATCGCACGAGGCTTCCGCTCCTCAGAACGATAGAAATTCCAGGTGGGGCAACTCGTTCAGCCGCCTTCAACAGAGACTCTTCCTCTCCTTTAGGATCCTCTAACGGGGGAAGCTGACAATTCTGGATCTTTGGGTAAAGCCGGGCTGATCCAAGTTTTGCATCCTGCTGAATGGTTTTTCCTTATTACTGGCGGGAAAGACTGTGTGTGCCCCAACAGAAGATAGGCTGATTGAATCAACGGAACCCAGAATCAGAGTATAGCCCGAGCTTAAACTCACTCGGTCAAGGAGATACAGCAAAAACAAAGCAATACCTTCACTATTCTTTATCATCATCGATTTACGGGAATCTTCATGATTGCAAAGCTCTTCCGAGACCCTATACCTTCCGATGCTGGGAAACTAAGGCTCTAGCTTCTGCTGGCCCAATAGGGGGGCGTCGGGTCTAACAACAGAAGCGGATTCAAGTATTCTTAAAGAGTAGCAAAGAGAAAAAAGAGAGAAAGAGTAGGGAATCACGACTGGTATCGAATCCAGAAAGAGATGAGCAGGAGGCTAGAAATGGCAGCATTAGCGTCAGGGTCACATTCAACGCGCAATGACTAACGCTAAAGTCAGTAAAGTAAGCGTAAGCGTCCCGGAACATTGCTTACTTGTTCATTGATTACTTGTTCATTGCTTGCTTGTTCATTGCTTGCTTGTTCATTGCTTGTTTGTTTGCTTATTTACTTGTTTGCTTGTTCCGTTGTGCGTTGAGCCAGCCCAGCCCTTTCAATACTTTCTCTGCTGGCTTTGTCTCTGCTCTACGAAACTTATTTGTTATTTCAAAGTCGGGTGCTCTGAGACAGTATTCTTTGTTCTTTGTGGAACTTCAACTCGAGGAACTCCCCCCTTGATTTTGCCAGTCGAGAATCAATCCAGAATGGAATTAGCCGTATGGATTGCCCAGACTTCTTAATGGTTGCTCAAGCAGTAGATGAAGAGCAGAGCAGGGTCAATGGACTGGTTAACTTAGTGTTCTTCGAAAAAGGAGGCCGGGGTCAACGATCAAAGTGGCTTTTGGAGTGTCCCATGATATAAGACAAAGATTCTGTTTCCTGGTACGGTCGGGTTGCTCAAAACAAGGATTCTGTTTCCTGGTACGGCCCGTTAAGCTCAAAAGGTACGAGTGTGTGCTACCCCAAGCGAGTGAGTGAAAGGCGAGTTCTTGACTCATATGTTATGTTTTCCATTCCCTATTCTTGTATGATTATTCCCTTTATAGGTAGCTACCTTCCCTAGTCGGTTACTCGCTTCAAAACATACTCCTTCGTTTCAAAACAAACTATCCCCACGCGTAGTAACTAAACTGGACTTGACTTCTCGCAACACTAGCACCTGATACTGTGCGCGTACCAGACTCAGCCCCGAACTCTACTCTCACTGAGTCTGATCCATATCTTGAAACTTCACCTTGTAGTGGGCATTTGCCAAGAACAGAATAATACTTTTAGCTTGCAGTTGACTTCCGCACTCGACTTGAAGAACCGATTGCACCTGCTATTGTTCTTGCTCCGGAAACTCGTTACGTGGCAGATCCATATCACTTATTTCCTTTTCTCTCTCTTGCTTAGCGCCCTGGCCTTTGAACTAGTTTATGCCCCCACCCCTACCTCTCCTGGAAGTTAAGAATTCATTGATTCTTTGTTTCCGGCTTCAGGGCGTTGTGGTCCAGGAAAGGTTTCGTTCTTGGAATCAGAATAAGATTGATAAGATAAGTATTAGGATAAGAATAAGATGCTATCCAACTGACATCGTTCTTGTTCCCCGACTGGGTATGATAGATGTGGGTAACAAACCGAGTCCTCTTAAACAATAAATACAGAATTCCAACTTCAAACAAACATAAGAAAAAGAATAATTAGCTACTAGTAGAGGTATGATAGATACCGGTAACCCACAATGTGCTCTAAGGTGACTCGGCTAGCTAACGCTTCAGACAGGTGCTGAAAGCCTAGAAACTACACTAGAAACTCCCCCATACATAGTTGTTAGTGCTGCAGAAGTATCGTCTCCTTAGGTATTTCTCGTAGATAGAATCCAGATTGAAGTGAAGCTGACCCCTGACTTGCAGCAATGAACTATCTTACGCCCAACTAGAAGATGGAAATTGGACTCTCGAGCAGGCGTTTGCGTTACCTAACTTTCTCCTGTATAACATTGCCTCTCATCGACCTTTTGAGTTGAGTTCGTTTCGGGGTTAACACTTATTGGAGTGGAAGGCGAGGACACTCAGAGAGTTGAGTTCACCGTGACGACACTCCTTGAAGTTAAGAACCGATTACTGCTGACAAGCGCACTGCTCACTGATTTGATACTGCCGATTCAGTTACCTCAGCACAAGAACCTGAACCCCTAGATCTTTATTACCCTGGGTATAAGACTTGATCTTCATACTGCGCCTAGCGTTGAAGCAGAAACGAGTCATTAGTCGGTATTCCACTCCAACAGGAACAGGAGTAGGACAATGTAGTGAAATTCTCACTTTACTACTTTAGAGACTACTTAGTGAAATTCTCACTTTCATATAAGAGCACTACCTGTTCTAGTGCTTGTGTCTATAAGTAATCAAGGAGAGTTCGAGTGTTGTCTGCTAGATAGGAGTGAGTTGGCTTACGTTCATCTCCGTCTCTGATAGAGGAATAGTCTCAAGCATAAGATGGATCGGGTACTGGCTTTGAAGCTCTAAGTGGAGAATTGTCTGTTCTAGTTTCATCTGTCGGTGAAGAATCATCAAGTGTAGTAGAAGTTTAAGGATCATAATATGTTGAGCCTAGAAAGATAGCGTTCCAGCAAAGGTCTCCGTTGAGGGGGTTTATCATGTTGAAGTCGAGTAATAGAGGTCATCATACGTTTTCAGATCCTATGTGGGATCAGAAGAAATAGAATGCCCTCCCAGTTTGAGTGTTGTCTCCGAGAGAAGAAGCTTTGCCTGGCTTGAATAAAATAGAGTGAAAGGAAGCACAGAATTATACCTCTTGTCTTTGGAAGAGAGAGCATCAACTCTCATATAAAGATATTACACTTACGGAAACTCCTTTAGCTTTAACCTCTTATGTGGCAGATAACTATGGCCTACTTTCGTCTCTCCCAGGCGGAGGCCCCTTTTCTTCTTGCTCGAGCCCCGATGAGCTTGCTTCTGATCCGCTTTTATAGCACCCTTCCTCAATTAGGGATCATAGGCTTATCTTTTCTCTTTTGCATTTCTATTCGGAGCTTTCATCAAAGAATCTTTTCTTTATCGGGATGAAAGGTGGCTAGCTTCTCGTAGAGTGAGTTGCAATGTGCTCGCAAGTTAATAGAGTTCGGGTCGGGGAATAGTGAAGCGACTGATGAACGCGCCTTATGAAGGGAAAAGCAAGAGTGGCGAAAAGGAGCATTGGAATGATTATGACATGACAACACTCTGAACACTGGCCTTTCTCGAGGATCTTGACTCTTTGATTTGCCTTCCTTTGCAAGGCACTTTCCGGCCTGTGTGGCCCGAGCCTTCCTTCTCCTTAAAAAAGGGCCTATACGAAAGAGAATCCTGTTTGATCTGAGCCCTGAAGAGTCACCTAGGAGATAGGCCAGACTCTTCTCGGCATCGTTGTCATTTCTTACCCCGAACCGAAGCTTATGTTGAATCACGCTAATCGCGCTTCACCCATTGAGGTACCCGAAAGGAAGTTCCATGATAGTGACTTAGGCTCGAAAGAACAAGAAAAGTGGAGTAAGGTAGAATATTACTAACATATATATACTAGGGCTCGAAAGAACAATAGATGATGATTAGTTTTAGGGCTCGAAAGAACAATAGATGATGATTAGTTTGACTGCCCAATGAATATGAGTGAGATGCGTATTAGTAAGACCATATTCTATTAGTCAGAACGTATTAGTGAGAAATGAATGAATTAGTTGCGCTAAGGCAAGGAACCATCGAGATGTTAGGCTTAAATGAATTCTAGGGACGGGTTTAGAGTGGAAATGAGTCTTCACGCCCTCCTGCGACAAATGCATTTATTGAACAGGGAAGAAAAGATTATAGGGAAACGCTAGGAAGAGAGCAAACCCGCTTGAAATGGCATTATTTGAGGCTTTCAGAGGGCACCCGCAGAGGAGAGAAACACGTATACGCTTGGCGGTAGAGGATAGAGGTCAAGTTTCAAGTATAGTTCCCGGCTCTCCATATTAGAATTCTACTGTTCTATTCCTTCATATGTTATATAGCATCTGTGAAAGATCAAATTCATTCTGTTCCGTGTTTTACTCGGCGCGTAGGGGAGCTTCAAGTTCCAGTAAGGATTTCGGGAGTTACGTGGGCAGTCTGGTATTCGATCTCTAGGGTTGGGCCAGCCCTGAGCCCAGAGTGAAAGGCTTTCATTGCGCCTAAGGAGTTTGTCGGGCAAGACGCAGCAGGACGGAAAGTATCAATACGAGTTCCAGAAAGATAAAGCACTTGTACTAAATACATTATAAGGAGTTATTAACGGGTCCGGCGGTGACAGAAGCTCTTCTTTAAGAATGAGTTTAAGCAGGATCCGGAAAGGGGAATCGAATTGATGAGTATAGAACAAAACCCGGTAATAAGAATCAAAGGAGAAGTCTCATAGACTTGGAATGCAGGGTTAAGGTAAGAAAGGGACCGGCTTTGAAGCGCTAGGTGAATGAGTTAAGTCTCCTTCAGTGCGAGTGGAATCCATAAGATCAGGAGCTGGGTATTTACTAAGATCTATACCACGTGCTCAACAATTCCTTTCTTCTTATGTACAAGTCCTGTTTACGCCCTATTCTATATATATCTATATTATATGCAAAGGGAAGAATCCTAGGTGAATCCCTTGGGGCTTGCAGTTTACCACCCGAAACCAGACTTGGAGCTAGGCTAGAGCACCAACACTCTATACCAGTACTTTATGATTGAGTTTTTCCGACCTCCCCGCCGCTTTCAAAGAATTCATTTATTCTATCTCTTTGGATCTGCGCTAATTTATTGAGTCCTTCTCGCCTATATAATATGAAAAGGAATGTAAACAACTCGCATTGAAGCATTTGAATTGAACCGAAGCACTGAGTCTTGCTTAGCACAGAGTCTTGTCCAGAGTTCACCTGTGTCCGTTGGTGTTCATGGCGGCAGGTTCTTAATTAGAATCAAACCGGGGTATCCAGTTGCAAGTCCGATCACCCTGCTGGCTCCGATACCTATGTCCAAAATTATGACTTCACTGCTTCCCGAAACAAGAACACCTAGAGCTACCTGGCAAACTGGAATTACAGAATTGAGGTATGCTTACTGACTCATACTAACTGACCTAGCCCAGTAACTCACTGCGGTCAATCGGTGGCATTGGTGTAGTCTAGATGCGGGCAAGACTTAATAAATAGGGGCTTACTCCCTCATAGCTTAGGGCTTACTCAACACTTAGGGCTTCCTACTAACTACAAACGACGGGCTTACTCATAACTTCGGGCTTACTCAACACCAGTAACAGACTTCATAACTAGTAACTTCCTTCGGGCTTACTCATAAGTTGACGGATTACTCCCTTCTTCTGGGCTTACTCATAACTGGAGTCTCTCTCCTGCATACTTCACTACTTACCTTGCTTCTCTCTCCTCTGTCAACTCGGGATTAAACAATAGGCTCTATTCGACAAACAACTACGGAAGATAGAAAACAACTTATATATCTGCCTAGACTTAATGAGCAGTCAAACTTGAAACTACCCTTTATGCATCGACTTCCGTAATATAAGTAAGGCAACCGGAACTGGCCTTCACCGAGTCCTACTTTTGGTGTTCATGGCGATAGGGCAGCTATGTTTTTCAACCTTTAAACAGCTAATTCTCTTTCTTCCCTTGCTTGTAGAGTAAGCAGACTTAGATATTTTCTCTTGTTTGCTTGTTCTCGCAACCATTGAAGAGAGGCACCCTGAAGAGAGGCACAACTCCACTCGATCGAATAGAAGATAGCGCCTTCCTTACCTTATTGAATCTTTTTAGCTCCTGTATATAATTGGGTAACCTTATCAGTATCTTATACTCCATACTGCTTCCCTTTTGCCCTGACCTCGACTTGTTTAACTGCCTACACCAACAGATTCTACTCTCACAGTAAGAGGACCAGGCAATTCTTATGCGTCTTCCTCTGGAACTACACTTGATACTGGACTTGAAACTATCAACTTTGACCTCGAGGCAAGAGATGGAAATGGAAATGGAGTATTAGTTGACTCGGATCAAGACTAAGTAAAGTAAAGAGACGGGAGTAGTTGAAGAAACCGAATGCTCATCTGCTGAAGCTAATGCTGTGCTTGGAAAGTCCACTCTGGAATCTTTAGTTACAAGATCATCTGCAACAGAACAATAAGTTGAAAGATCTGAGGCAACAGATGTATCTGAAGCAGAAGTGAGGGAATAATCCGACAAGCAACTATGACTACCTAATGAATTTCTTAATATGTATGTATAGCAGTCATTAACGAGTCCTGTTCACTTGTATATAAGGGGGTCAGGGTCAACTAAGAAAATAGGCAGAATTTGGTTAGGTACCTATTGGTTCGACAAATGCATATTGGATTTCGAAAAGTGACCTGCTCCTACTAACTGGCAATTCATATCTTTCTCCCTTATCGCCAACTACTGGAATGGAATATCTCTCTTACCGCTCTATATAGGGATAGGCGCAAAACACTGACTTCCGCCTTTACTACTAACCTCGGGTCTTGCTTCACCGCCTTTGATTCTCACTGTCCTGCTTCTCTTTCTGAAACTTAACGGGCTCAGTCTTATATCTCCGGTTTATCAGCCCTACGCCTGTTAGCTACATTTATACTGCTAGCTTTTGTTCTGTAGCACTGTACCAATAGAACAGAATTAGTGCTTCCAAACATTGTTCTTCTTAGAATAAGGAAATCAACCAGTGCTTCTCGGACTTGTAATAGTGCTTATAAGACCTGCCCCACTAACCATACCCCTACGAAAAAGGAACTAAACGACTAATGGAAAGAATGTAGCTACTACTGGAAGGAATGAAACGCCAGTGTACAAGAGTAGAACAAGAGCATATGAATTGAACAGGTAAGTCACAGAATGAATGACTAGTCGGAGTTATTGACTATGCAGTAGAAGAGGGAAAGGCCACTTCGAGGTATCTTCATTTGGCGTATCTATATTACATGTCATGTGGTTGGGAGTGGTTAGTTGCCAGATGTATTAATTCTTAGAGGAAAGAAAAGAGACTCTCCTCAAGCTATAGGATAAAGGTATTTCTGAGTTTCCCTTCCCTTAGCCCAAGGTGTCTTAGATAGATCTAATCTGCAGAAGAAAGATTCCATGTTGTATTTGTTGACTCGACGCAAGAAACAACAAGTGGAAAACTCTTCAACGCACTTAGGCTTTCCCCACACGAAGGTACCCGCTCGCTAACGCTGAGGAATAGATGATAGATAGTCGCTAACGCTGAGGAATATCATTGGAAGACATAGGCGATGACCCTTGCCCCTTTAAGTATTAGTCTAGACTTCCCGCTACTCCCCCATTTCTCTTATGCTAATCTCTTATCACTTCTATGCTACCTCTGGCTCTGGCTCTGGCTGGCTAATGATTCTAGACAAGCGTATATTCAGTGCTTTAAGCCTTCTACTGACTTGCTGAATTCTTAGTCCGGGTATAGTTGTTTCATTCTGGATTTACTTAGATCAGGGAAAGGGCGTTTTCCACCTATGTTCACACAGGACTTGCTCTCATCTCATCCAACTCAGGCGCATCTCATCTCTTCATCTCTTGGAACTCAGGCTTGGCTCCGATACCTAAGTCAACTAATTGAATTCCATTATTCTTTCTTGCTCTAGGGGTGGCTTGGCTCGAGAACAAGTATAAGCAGTGAGTTGAGTAGTTAATGCCTTAGTAGTAGTGGATTGGCCCGATAACTAAACATATGAGTATAAGATCAGAATTGAACTCATAACCTGTTCTGTAGTTTCTAATTCTTATATAGGTTTCTCATTCTTATATCGGATCTAGGCCTTGTAGCGAAGGTCATATCTTGTTGTTGTCGACTCTAAATCAGTTGTTGAAGCCTATATAGCTCTGGCTCTGCTCTAACTGCATACTTTAGCCCGGTAGCTTACTTTCGCCCGAGAGTAATAAGTCAAACAATCTTACAAGTAAGTAAACCTCGGATCCTTCTCTTGAAACTAATACAAAGAATAAGGGAACCCGGTGTTCAACTCTTCCTCGAGCAGTCTCTTTGAACTCACCCCTGTAATATAGGATTGTGGGTGGTGAAATCATTTATCAAATATTCAAATAACTAGAAAAAAAGAGCTTCAAAAGTGACATTGATCCTGTACACACTCTGTACACGTTAAGTATTATAAAATCACTATCCAAATCTCTATTATTATTAAGAAATCTTTGATAGCAGACTTATAGAGCGTAAGCACCAGCACGCGCATTGCATTCCCTTCTTTGATAGCAGACTTAGAGCTACAGCCCACAACTGGAATTGTTGCTGAGGTAGGCCAGGGAGGAAAGAGACATACCTTAAGGCAAGGGCAATAACAAGTGTGTCAGGGCAGGGGACTGGGGATGAAACCACTACTATTGAGATTTCACAGCTACCGGGTAAGGTTCAGTTCCCTATTGAGATTTCACAGCTACTGGGTAAGGAAGGGGGTCGCCTGTCTTCATTGTCTTCAAGGAGAGGTTGGGCAATTGGATCTTTGGCTTCTGCGCTCACAAGTCCTGTGCCACTTATATATCTGGTCTCGGTAAAACGTGAGTGACTGGATTTCTTTCTTATATAATTGATAGAGCTGATGCTTCTCTTGCCGACCAATTCCCTAGCAACAGCCCAACACCCAGCTTTCTAGGATATAACTTACTCGCAACGAATACACTCGGGATGAAACTATCCATCAGGTCTGATACTTTAATACTCATAAAGGAGGGATCCCAAAAGCCCTTAAGTACTTGATTCCTTTACTCCCCAAAGCTAACGGGCTAACTTCCGTAAGCACTTCAGTTCATACAGTCAAAGGGCCAAGCTACTACAGTTCACAGAGCCATAGGAGAGGTGGGCTAGTAGTAAAGTGAGAATGAAACCCGCCTGCCCGAGTATTGGAATGAAGAGTCTCATCCGTTTTCCTTAATAAGGATAAAGTTGAGAAAGATCTTCTTGTTAAAGAGAAAGTTGAGAACGAGTCCAGTCCTGTGTTCGTGAGAGTTATACGAGTAGCCAGGACTTGAGCCTTTCTTTTCCCCCCGAGAAATCATCCTTCTTAAGCTTGCCTTGGACAGCGACTTGGATCTCTTTACTACTTTGATCTTAAGGAACTTCCACCTTTAAGAAGCCACTCCTCTTTAGCTGTAGGGCAGACAAGTAAAAAACCATCAATGGAATCCATGGCTGTAAGGTAAACTCGCTCACACCTCGCGCATTATGTTGTAGGGCCTGTAAGATATGATTTCATTCACCCTGCACTGCATTCCACAGTCCATTCTGCAGCTGACTTGATTTCTACTCTCTTGTAACTGTTTCTCTTCTATATGGAATAACACAAGAACTTCATTGAATTGCCTTGCCCTAAACTAGAAATCGGGGAACAAGCAACTGCTACAAAGGTCAAGAGAGGAAAGAACTACTAGAAAGCTTGAGTCACAGTCCTCCGCAAGTCCTAATTCAGGCATTAATAACAATAATGAGGAAGTCCTGTTTTCGAGATACCTTTCATTGAGGGAGGATTTTACAGTGAGTGTTGTCTACGAGTTCTGTTGCTGTAAGCGGATCTTCAAATGTATAGTATAGTTATTGTGGAAGAATCCAGTGAAGAATCCAGTAGTTAGTTATGAGCAAGTAAAGTGAAGTAGAAAGTGAGCTCCCCTATCTTAATAGAATAGGAAAACCTGTGTAATTCATAGATGGAAGAAGTAGGCAAAGCTGTGTAATCATAGATGGAAGGAAGAAGTGGGCGTTAACTCGCAAACTAGCTTTTAGTAGTCGCTTATTAACTATCCAATTAAGTAGATGCGTAAGAGTGTTGTAGCGTCGTTGCAGTCTCGTGGATCTCCCCGCCCAGTGGAGCTTGATTATGATGGCGTGCTTCTTCCTTCTGAAGCGAGGTGTGGTCGACCAGAGAATCAGTAGTTATAAAGTAAGTAGTCGAGTAGTAAATAGTACAGAGCCATAGTTTAGGCCTATAGAAGAAGTTTAGGGGAAATTCTTAAGTGTGGCAAAGGGTTATTTTCACTCAAAGGGTTATTGATTACTACATTGTTACCAGAGCCATAGGTATATGAGAAAGAGAACCAGTTTGAATGTCCAGTTCTGAAATGAATCTATGAGTTGACTCGGAGCAAAAGTAGGTGAGGTGTTTGGCTGGAAAGGAAAGTGGGTTGACTTGACCTGACCGCGAGAAAGGAAATACAGAATTCATGGTTGGTTGCCAGAGAGAGGAGCTGCTTGATTACATTCTTCCTATTAGATAGGCGGGTTAGAGAGAGGAGCTGCTTGATTACATTCTTCCTATTAGATAGGCGGGTTATAGAGAATAAACAGGATCGATCAGCAGCAATCGGTTCAAAACTTCCAATCTAGTTTCGTTTGGCAAAAGGGGACAAGCTACTACTAATGTAGCGCGTCAGTCACAAACAGTCAGATTCATAGGGAAAGGATGCTGTTGACAGTGAAAGTTCAGGATCTTAAGCAGGAGCTAAAGGTGTTTGGTATAGAAATAATTGGTAATAAGGGTAAGATATAGGTTCAATGAATTCTGAAGAATAAGAAAGAAGATCATCTCAGTTGAATGCCCACGTAGACTAGACGTAGCGGTGTGTGAAGCATCTCCGTACTTTGATCTTGACTTTTCTCCTATAGCCGGGTAGAAGGAAATTGAGACCCCGGAAACAGAAAGTAAAAAGCAAATAATTGAAGTAACAGGGTATAGAAAGGAATAAAGACAATACTTCCCTTTTGAATTGCCGAACTCCACTTTAAGTACCGCCGCAACCGTAATATTGGGCAACACAACACTCTAACCAGCGAGCTGCGAGTCAACCAGTCAATTCTAATAGAAAAGCGCCTATTGCTAGATTCCTTTCTGCTGGATTGCCTCTCTTCTCTACGACTTTGGCCAAGAACCTGAACCTACCTTTGCTTGCAAAAGCTTCAAGAAAAGAAGATTGATTTGCTTTCTCGCCTTTCAAGTCTCGCCCGGAAAGTAAACTAATCTGACTCCTTCGCCACCCCACCCGGATACAAAGTATACAATCGGTTAAGAAAGAAAAGTTGAGGTCGATAACTCCTCTGCTGCAATCATTTAACCCCTCTTTGAAACTTGGAGAATAGCCTTCTTGGTCCGTTGCTGGAACTCTACAATGTTCCTATGGAATTGAACTACAGGCCTGTAGCAGCCGTGGATAGTGCTGGACAAAGCACAGTAACCAAAGAGCATAGGTAGCGAGTCGTTTGCGGGGTGCGTGCGTAAGCGAGTTCACCGTTTGCACTCAATGCGGTTTTGCCTCTATTCTCACTTTCATTAAAGGAAGCACTGCTGTTTGTTGTTTCCACTATTCTCTTTGCTGAATGCGAGATTCTATACTTTTGCTGCACTATCTTCTTTCTATTCTAAGAGTAAGCTTTGAGGTTAACGCTACGTAGGGTACTTGTTGGAATAAGTGAGTTTACGTTCATACTATCTATCTATCTTATCTATATGAGTGACATTCTTTTCACCGTAGACAAAGTAAGTAAGCGAAGCGCATCTGTCCTGAACTTCCGTAGAGTATATTTCGAGTGTTTGCCGTATAGAACATAGAGGTAGAGACAATGTTGCGCTAACATAATTGAGTGTTGAGTTGTGCGGTCAGTGAACAGCTTTAGGACATTCCATTTTGATGTCAGTTGAGTTCGCCAGCCAACACCACTTATTTAATGCAAGTTGAGTTTTGTATAGATAGAAGAATATTATTTGAGTAAGAAGAGGCTTAGCTCCCCATGAAGAAAGGACTTGCTCATTAACCGCCGGACTACTTGACTTTTGAACTCACTCCTACTGTTGCTTGGTGAAGTCGACTTGCCTCGTTGCTTGGCCCTTTGTAGAAGTTGCTTGGCTCTAGTTTATTGAATTTTCTTGATTTGAGAGAAAGATCCCTGCCCCTATCTGCCAAGTCACTTATCATGTTACGCGTCAGTTTCGAGAATCCACAGTGCTAGTTTATTTGGGAGCGAGTGTTGGCTTAGAGTCTCCCTCGGCACTCTTTCACTCCTTTAAGTGATTAGTCGAGTTACTTGGCTCATCTTTTTCTCAATTTGTTCATGGGACCTTAGTGCTTTAAGAATTTCTTCTAGCTACCCTTGCGAGAGCTGTTGGGGACTTCCTTCTATCATAAGAAGAGAGGCTAAGCAACTAGGCAACAAAAGAGTTCTGTTCGCCCTGTTCCAAGGTAAGAAACATCAGAATGAGCTCTGCCTAATCAAGACATAGAGGTGCGCCCGGGAATGGGATAGAGACAAAGAAGCATAATATAGTGGGGCTTAGCTAGCAATTGCTCACCTTGGCTCGGGAAGGACAAGAACCTCTCTCATCGCCAACAACAATAACTCCGCTTTACGCCTCAACACAAGAAACACCCGGTAGTTGTAGTTCTGGGCAGCTAACGTTGGGGCATTGATATTCGAATTAGACCCCCTCGCCTCATGTGCTAGTGAGCCAAACAACAAGAACAGGCCATTCTTCTCTTTATTGATTGCCACAAATAAGGATGAAACTAAGGATTACTTTAGCAACGAACCTAGACAATTGCCCTTAATTTATTAGTTCTTCCCGCTTCAGATCAAGAAACCTCTCCGTCAATTACTTCTAGTTCTTTAACTCCGAGACTCTTTTCCTCTGTCACTCCTTTACTATACCGGTAGTAATAAATAATATATTAACTTAACCGGGAGCAAGAGAGAGAATCAGCAGTGCCAGTTAGGTCGTATAGATCATCACAAGTCCAGTGTTCGGCACCTATGTCTTCAAATCCAAGTTAGGGGTTTCATTCAGAGTTCTCGAAAGGATAGTCAGTATGGGAAAGCGTAGGAGCAAACAAACTTATGTGTTTGGGTCCTCTAAGGGGTAGCTCAATCTATGAGTGTATTCAATCTATTAGTTGACTTGTGAATTCCTAGTTTATTGTAAAAGTCTAGCAGCAGGCAGTGTTTCATCGTTGTTGGGCACCCGTTACTCCATTCTTTCTGGAGAGTAGTTATCCCTGGTCCGGCAGGCTTACTATCCTGGGTTATCTATCAAACTCAAACGACTCTTAGTTCTTTTTGCGTTCTCTCCACTATTACTCTTATTCTTATTCCTTATGTATTTTATGCTAAGAGCGTACCCTACCTATATTTCTACTAATAACATATTCCTACTACTGAGTTGCACTATCCCTCTACAGGCAAAGACTGGCTACCTGCCAACACTCACCCATTCTGACTTCGAAGTGAAAGTATTCCACCAAAGATTTCCATTCTGTCCGCCCTTTCAAAACCACTATTCTTTGTTGCCTTTGTCATTCTTGTTAGCACTATAGTTGGATTCTGAGTTTAGAGCTTGTCTCTTGGGCTCCTAAGGACAATGGAATTCTTTGCTTCTTGATACCTGGGTTCACTGGGTCGTACCCATATTCGACTACCTACTCTTTTGCACTAGATAGTACCTACTCTTTTGCACTACATCATACCTATGGTTCCATAACTGACTCTTTTGCACTAGATCGTACCTCTAGTTCCATACTCTTTCTTCTCTTCTTATTCCATACTAGTTCGTTCGTTCTTCTCTTCTTATTAGTCTAATAGCGTATTCTTATTCTTATTAGTCGTATACCACTTATCTAGATTCTGACTCTTAATGTAATGGTGCCCCTATATTCTATATTCTGAGTATGCTTACTGTTAAGTTGGATTCCTATACAGCTTTGTTCAATTCTGTATTTACTAATTTAATGCATTAGAACTATGTCAGGTACCCTGACTTCTATACTTAATGCGAAACATCATACCTTATTCTTCTTCTTATGTCAATGGTAGTCTATTGATTGATGAGATATAGTGTATGTAGTAATAGAATCCGAACTATAATGTCTAGCGGTAGGTTGTTGCCACCTTGTTAGCCCTAGTGTCATTGCTAGTTATCAGCGAGGTCAGTCTTATCGGGTACAGTTCCATTCTTTAAATAGATAGTTCAAGCCCTAGTTCTCAGTTGAGTCCCTTAGCATAGTCCCCCAAATCCTATTAGCACCCGGTCCATTCAAAGTTTCCTGTTGCTTGTTTACCGCTTAGGAAGGTAGCAGTTCTCCCGTGTTCGAGTGTCAGTCCTGTTGGTATTGGCTTAATTCCTTATTCAAATATACTATAATAATAATAAAGAAACTTACTGATGAGCCTAGTAATCTCACTTCCAACTCGGGCATGGGCACCCGAAGAATGAAAGTGTAATCAGATGGATCCAACTACTACTAACAGGACAACAGCTCTTAAGTAAGAACCCAATCTAGTAATAAAAGAAATCAAGTAGAAAATCCGAATTGAACTTATAGGTCTCAGGGAACTCCATGTTTCTGGTCCGTGTCCAAACGAGCCTGACTATCAAACGTAGCTGCCCAAGACATAACACCTGCTCCAGTGCCCAAGACCTACTATGCCATCCAGGGAACAAAAGCCTTATTGTATGACCTCCAATTCAAGCCTGGCTCTTTCCATTTGCTCCTTATTGCCTATTGGTTGAAACGGAAACTCCACTAAATCATTCATTCCTCGCTTCTAGTCTACATCGCCTTACATTAATTCTTATAGTAGTGACGCTCGGCCTTACAGTAAAGATGGCTCCCGTATCTAAATGCTCTTGTTTCATCTATCTGGTAGTGTTGCATCCGCTCTTGGTTGGTTCAAGTCTTCGAGGTACGAGTTGATTTCTCACTTTGGACCCTATCCCCCAGTTTCTAGTTCACTTTCCTCGGTAGTCAATGCCCAAACAAGTAGTAGCAGAAAAGTCACTATATACTTACTTACTTATGCGGAATATTTGTCATAGGAAGCTATAAGTACTATTGATCCCAGTGCATAAGCTTGGTCCATCTAGATATCCTTACAGAACCTAATGAAAGTACCTATCCCTGAGAAGACGGAAAATATGCTCCGTTAGTATATTCTATTGGATTAGTCCATGACTACGGATACTGCCCTCAACAAAGCGAAAATGGCAGGAAAAGATGCTTATAGCGGATTTCCTTTATTACATGACTCTCCTTTTTATGACATTAAGAATATCCATCAATATATATATATCTATGATTTCACACTTCCACTCCACATAACTATTTGATCCTTACTCCAAGTGTTCTCCATGATCTATTTTTCAAGAGTGACACTTTTACAAGAAAGAAACCATTGTTGACTTATAACTAGGCAAGGATCTCAATAGAATCTATTAGCCACTTTCTACACCTAAAAGAAAGAATCATGTAAATCCCTTACAATAAGCATCATACACTAGGCAAAATGAACGGCAGAGTTAGTAGTCTTACAAGTGAAAAGACAAGATACTCGCTTTCTTTTGGACATCTAAGAAATCTATTTGTTTCAAACAATCACCACAAAGCAAATACAAAGCAAACAAGCCTTTTGTCAAATCATGAAATTGATTAACTACACTAAATCGTCTTCCATTGACATGAAAAAGTGAAACACATCGTTTGTTTATACACTACTGAGTTCCATTAAGCAAGAATATGTTATGAAGCTGTGAAAACTGGAACTGGGCTCAGGCAATGGCCAATGTGTGCCTGGCAGGTTCCGCCCTTCTTTTTGAAAAATAGAAACTGTAAGTCCAATTTCCAGCGCCATTGACCACCATAGAGGGCTTAGGTGATGATATAGCTGCTTTTGAAACACTTAATCAATCAATCCTATCTAGAGAAGCGGAAGACTAAAGAGACAAAGCATTGGAAAGAAGAGAAGCGGAAGACTAAAGAGACAAAGCATTGGAAAGACTTGAAACCATCAGAGAAAGGGCTCCAAACCAAGAGAAAAGTGCATTTACTGCAGTATTACAGCAGATTGGAACACTTCGTCGACTCCTATACTAAATCATCCAGAAATTATAAAGAGAGTGAAAGTCTAACATAGACACACCCCATACCTTCCTTATTCAAAACTACAGGTGAGGAGAAGCCCTAAGTAGAATGCTCTAGCAAGAAAACGGACTTGACTCAGATATTGTAGCATAACACAGTAGCACAGTAGAAAATGCTCTTTGAATTCATATAAGGAGATGATATAGTTGTTAGTAGTATCCTTCTTTCAACAAGTTCATTTCACTTGGACGTTAGAAGCACAATAGAAAGTCATGATTGTCAATTTGAAAGGCAGGCACTTACTTCCTTTTTGCTTGTTTCGCAAAGTGTCCTCCGTAGAAAGATGGATTTTGTAGCTATTGAGAGGCTGCACCTTACATTGAAGAAATACATGGGAGATCCTTCTAAACATAGGAGATCCTTATAACGGAAAATGGGTAGACTCATAGAGAAGAGAATTGGTAGACAAAAGAAAACCTTCAATCAAACGGAAAGTCAACCTAAGAGACTGCATAGGAACTATTGAACACCTGTTTCATGGATATGTATTTGGGGAACTTTCCTAGTCAACCACATAAGAGTGCGTGCTGGACCAATTTGGAAACTGTTACTTGCTAAGATATGACACAATCCATGAAGATTACATAGATTGACAACACATTGTAGAATCGAACTTGATGATCAAACAGCATTACTACCTTTAGTAACATTCATTTGACAAAGCTTCATAGTGTTTTCAATAGGGCTTCAGAAATCTCTATTTCAGAATGGGAAAGACATTGAGATTTGGAACTAACCTGTCGTACTAGCATAGTATAGAATGTGAGCTGCATCATTGTCATTCTCTGACTCTATTGCTCTCTGCCACAATATTACTTAGTCTATAGCTCTATACCATAATATTCTCTGACTCTATAGCTCTATACCATAATAATCAAAGAAAGAAGCTTCCACATTAGAAACAAATAAGACTAGTAGATTACATATAAGTATAGTATATATTGCTAGAAACAAATAAGACTAGTAGATTACATAGACTAGTAGATTACATATAAATATAGTATATATTGCTGTTCTTCGATTCCAACTATATCATTTTCTGTAGCACCAGCAATAGCCAACTTCTTACAGCATCTTCATAGTCCTCTCTATAAATAGCATAATTTCACTGTGACTGAAACAAAGCTATCATAGGGAACTTCACCACTATTATCAGAATGCAAACTGTATAATGTTTTCAAAGGCCCTTAATAAGTTCTTGATTCTAGATATTCTATTTATATTGGAATTAGAAAACCACTTCTTTATACTTTGGATTGATATCTCTATATTGATCTATATCTCTCTATTGATTTTGAAGGAAGAAAAACGGATACATACCACTATAGGATTCCATTGAGGATAATCATAGTGAATACAACCTTTAACTACTATAGGATTCCATTGAGGATAATCATAGTTTGTTTAATAGGAAAAGGATTACCTGAGAGTTTGTTTAATAGGAAAAGGATTACCTGCCTCATAGGATCTTAATCAAAGGATTACCTGCCTCATAGGATCTTAATATGTTTTTAATAGGAAGGAATAAGATTGCCATTCCACAGTTAGGAAGGAATAAGATTGCCATTCCACAGTTGTAAGTCAGTAGTTGTTGAGTTTCGCTATTCTTGTCTTCTTTGAAGCTATCTCTATGCGGTTTCATTGATACGGCCTACAATCTCAAATGAATGATTAGAGCAGAGCGGTTTTCAATCATATAAGATATAGCCTTATCTTGTAAGTAAGCATACTCTATGTTTGGTCGGTGGCGTTGTAACAGCACCCTTAGTTTGTTGTCAAGAAGGGCAAGTAGAACTATTGGGTTTTATGGGAGGGACAGGGAACTTCTATAAACTCTCTTGACACTCATTCATCATACTAACAGTCAAAGTAACGGCATGGGGGGTAGGAATAAGAGCGAGAATCGGTGTGGTGCAACGAGATAGCGATTTCTCCTATAGATAGAAGAATATAGATCCGAAAACATACCAAGTAAGATGCGAACCGATCGACCCGTATCTAATCTAAGAGAAAACCCAAGTAGTGATTCCATCTATCGTTCAAGGGAAAGGGGAATGTATCGGCTTGCCTAGATCTTGTATTTCCCACGTAGCTCGTCGGTCAAACCAATGATTCTCTTATCTCCAAGTTTAGAGAGACCTTTTCCGATATGTAGTGTAGTGTAGCGAGCTATAGGAGCCTATCATCGGGGCAGGGCTTTAATAAGATCAATAGGGTCTTCTGGTTTCTTTTGTTTGTGTCCAGTCGTCTTTGTTCTTATAGGCTTATCTTATCCGTGGGCAGCTCTTCTGGGGCATAAAAACACTGTTTTTTGCTGTTGATCTCACATCGCCTTCTTGTTCAGGGTTTCTCTTCCTCCGACTCCGAAGAATCGGTCAAGCGAAGCGGGCTCGCCTCGACTCACTTCTTTCTCTATAAACCCCTCCGCCTCGACTCACTTCTTTCTCTATAAACCCCCTATACAGAGGAGAGCAAAAGCTCCTGGATGAATATGTTAAGTATTCCCGACTGAAGAGAGCAAAAGCTCCTGGATGAATATGTATTGGATTCCCAGATTCATTCTCTTACTCATAATCTCAACCATGGCATTATCAAACAAAATCTACCATTCTTTTAGAGGGCTCGTAATGATCTTATCAAGGATCACAAGGTGCTGAAGTGGCTGGAGTGGGCGGGGATCAGTAGGTTTTTCTTAAAGGGATGCTCTAATCATGCATGTTATATATTGTATGGAAAGGGATGCTCTAATCATGCATGTTATATATTGTATTCTGGATTTCTAACTAACTCGAAACGCGCTTGTTAATACGTTGGTTTTCATGATTCTATGTTTTTTGATGTCGATTCATCCACACTTCTATTCCTTGTAGAGCTTTGCTAACTGCTTGCTGGCTGGGAGCAGTATGAGCGGTAACGTCCACGTACGGCTCCGTGAGAAGGTGGACTGAAATGGCCTTGTTGTACCTCACTCCCGTCTTCAATGGGGTCTGCTCTATTTTTTTTAGGAGAGTATGCCAATATGATCTTAATGAGGTGCGGGGCTTTGCATCTTACATTCGTTGGGCTTCCTAGCGTCCCGGCATTTTCGTGCAATAAACCCCTCCGGCCGAAGACTAGTGATAGGTAGTCCCGCTACGCTTTCGGAAAAGGGTAGCCTAGTGTGTCAGCACAGCAATGAACCGCGGCGAACCCTCTTACGACCCATCTAAGATTAGGGGGGATATCCTCCTTTTTTGTGACCCTTTCACTCTTCCACAGACTTCTACATGTACCGAATGCTCATACGGGAAAGTGGGTCTTGAAGGGCTCCGAGAATTCCTTTCTTTCTCGTCAACTCTTAGGGGGTGCAGACACACCTGCGCGGATTACAGGTGACGGTTACAAGAATGGCGGGGAAGTTAATAGTACCCGACGACATTCCGGGATGAATGTAGACCCATCGGGCAGGGATAATCATTCAAGTCCTAGGGGAGGTAGCGACACCAGTTTGAGCTGAGGTAAGCCCTATGAGTCACTGAAACGACCTATGAAGGCACACCCTAAGCCCAGCTTCTCAGAGCAGCTATTTCCAAATACCCCTTCCCTTACCCTTCGTGAAGCTACAGAGGAGACTAGACTGGGCTGCTCGTCCTCATAGAAAGGCAACCTAGATTATATGTTAGCCTATCAAAATGGAAGGAGAAGGTCAAGAAGGGAAGCTCCAGGGGTTTTCTCTATTCTTTCTCGAGGAATAGAAGGAGAAGTTCCAAAGGGGGGGTTTTCTCTATTCTTTCTCGAGGAATAGAAGGCACTACAATAAAGATAGACTCCTTTCTCATCGCCCCCTTTACTAATAATCACTTTCAGGGTTCTTGAGATTATAAAGATTGACATTTGATGTTCCATATTGTACATCTTCAGCAGTACTTTCTTTTCATTGTATTAATGGTTCTTTATGTTAGTTTAGTCCTTGGTTCCTCTATTGATTGACCCGCTACAATACCAAGCAGGCCAAGCTCGCTCGCTTACATAAGTTGGTGTTTGTGAACTGACCGATAAAAGCCAGAAACCTACAAGCAAGGGAACAAAAAAGCCACTAATCATAATATTTTCTAGTGCACACACCACCTATTTCTTATATCAATTCAGAATCTACCAACGCATAGCTTGTTTTGAGATACAATTTCGGTTTAGGTCATATTTTCCGCTTCTAATCGTTTGCTAGCTGGGCGCACTAACGCTTTGCTGGAGGACATTATGACTTTAGCCATTTTCGTTTACACTACCTATTCGTTTGTAAGGTGTCGGTCTTCAATGCATACTTAGATGAGGGTTGCGCTTGTTGCGGGAAGGAAAGTCACGTTCGGGTGCGAGTCAAAGAGCTGTTCCTGATCCTGATCGAGGCCTCTATAATCTGTTTCGGGGATTAACTCAATACTGCTTACTTCCCCCCGACTCCTGACTCACATAATACATATAACTTCAATAATTCCGCTAGGCAGCTTTCCCCTAAACTCCAATAAGTGGTCTAGTTAGCAGTAGATTCAAAGTCAAGAAAGGAAGCCGAATCTAAAGAAGGAAATGATGAAGTATTTGTGGACTCTAAGCAAGAAGTACTGTACGTCGGCCAGGCCCTACATACAGCTCGAAGTTCCGTGTTTGAGGTAAAGGCTCGATAGAGTCCGGAGTGTTCAGCAGTGTTTTCTTCCTAGTGAGTTTCAGCAGTGTTTAGTTACTAGTGAGTTTCAGCAGTGTGTGTTTTCCGCGTTAGGGAGATAAGATCAGTAGTTTCTTTTTCTGTCCCAGTAGCAAGAGAAAACCTTACTCGTGACTTTCTACTTGACTTCGAATTGGAGTTTGGGCCTGCCTCTGTTCAGTAAAGTAATCAATTCATATAAGTGGCATATGCAATAGAGAAGTGGCATATGCAATAGAGAAGAAAGAATAATAGAACAGCTTATCGATGAGTGCCTAGTTAGTGAGCTGAACTGTTCTTAACGGGATTTCCAGCTCATTCATTGGATCTTCGTTGCGCTTTCCCAGAGTGAATGACTATAGCTTTACTTATTAGAGTGAATGACTATAGCTTTACTTCTTTTCTTTTAGAGGGAAGGGGATTTTCGCTTCGGCTTCGATTCGTTATGCTCAGCTGCTTCAACAAGCCCTAAAGTGTATTTAGACCTGGGGGCAAGGAGATAATAACAAACAGCATAGCGCTATTGCTACATGCCTCCTGACTCTTGATTTTAGGTGTGGGCTATTTCCAGACACTCAATAAGTTGTTACTCACTCGGCTACGGGGTCGGTGTTTCAAGAATTCTTCCCACCAAAATACCAACCAAGCGCGTTTGTTCTAGGACCATATATATGCAAGGGAGCCCTGATCCGTGGAAGAGAAGAAGGATGCAAATACGTTGTTTAGTAGTAGCTTGTTCAGTTCTATACTCTACTTAATTCAATGATGGAGTTTCTTCCTAAGACAGCCTTGATGGAGCTTAACCCTAACTTGTTTTCATTCCCATTTCTGCCACACTTATTTCATTACAGCATCAATTATTGGAGCTTGGAAGTGCGGTTAAGGGCTGCAATGACATTATCCAACTTCAAGTCTAGTTTCGGGTAAGTCAAGATAGGGTTCATGAAAAGATCTTAGCGCCGAATCCACTAATACTCCATTTCCATCTCTTGCCTCCTTTATTTAAGAGCAACTCCCTTTCCTGACGCCTCTTCTACTAACGTTCCCATAATGAATTGAACTAACCTGCCTCTTCAGTTACTGCAACACTCGCATCCAAAGAGCCCTTGACAATATTGCTCCACTCAAGCTAGAGGATATCGCCCTTAGGAAAGAATGGATTAAGACCAACACCCGAAAGAAAGAGCGCCTGCTCCATACCGAGCCTATTGGTGTATTGGTGTATAGATCCTTAGGTGTATTGGTGTATAGATCCTTCCCAGCCGGAGAAGTGTTACTAATGAAGTGTTACAAGTAGTAAAGGGAAGTGTTACAAGTAGTCAAGGTTCTATCCGATATAGGAGAAAAGCGTAGTTCGCAGTAAGCGTGAAGTTCGACTAGTGTAAGGAGGATGGAGACTCACTTTCTTTAGTCTACCCAAGTGGGATAGATACTCACTTTCTTTAGTCTACCCGAAGCATATCTCGTTGGATGGATGTCGTTGCCGGAGCTTTTATTGGACTTTAACAAAGCGGACTACTATCAGTGGTATATGCCTTCCCTGGTGAAAGCGGTATAACATCCTGATCTCCTTTGAATCCTTGCTTTTTCTGTGCTGAGTCTATAAGCAAAGAGGAGTCAACTTTAGATGCGTCCCCAGGTCGCCAATTACCAGTACAGCAACTTAAACAGAAAGCCAGGGTATCTTACCCTAAAAGGCGGAGTTGGAATACTTTCTTGGTTCAAATCCCATTCGTGAATTACTGAATGCAGACGATTTGATCCATTTTTGATGACTACTTTGTCTTTCCAAAAGAGAGAAGGTTGGCTTTATCTTTGCCCATGCCTTAAGGTAAGGACTGGACTATCACTTAGTTTGCTCAATCACCGTCGAGAAGAGAAAGTCAATAGGTTGGTAGCTCGGTTAAGAAAAGAATCAAATACTGGTTTACTTGCACGAGCATCGTCGTCCCCATCACTTCCTCATCCTAAACCTCTATAGTAGTGGCAGATACTATACTTCTTTGTCCTTCTTGTTCTGACTTTTGCTCTTACGTCTTCTCATCTAAGCATTTGCTTCGGCCTACAAAAGCTCGGCGGGGAATATCATCAACTCTCACAAGACCAGGGTCAGCCGACCTATAAGAAGACACAGATACTGATAGGTCAACGGATTCAGAGGTATACTAGTCAAGCGACACAGACACAGGTACATAAGTAATCACATCATCACCTCCTTCTTGCTTCTAGGTCATACTTTTGCCTTAAGGTTTCCTCTTTACCCTTATACTCTTCGGACATTCTGTCTTCGACAATTGGTTTCTGTTGGGATTCCTAAAATCAAGGTAGATGCGGATGGACCAATAGCGGCACTGAGACATATATATTGTAATGATACTGGCGTAAAGTGAAGGGATTCGATAACAACTCCTTTTTGATTTAAAGAATAGGAAAGGAAGAAAGAAAACACTAATAGAAAGGAAGAAAGAAAACACTAATAGAAAGGAAGAAAGAAAACTCATACTATAATAAAGAGCTTAACCATCGAGTCTTGCCCTCGGGTTAGGAGTTCGGGAATGACAGCTTGCTCGTCTCTTCGCTGCTACTAAATAAGGTTCTACTTTGTCTCGTCTCTTCGCTGCTACTAAATAAGGTTTGACTTTGTATGTTATAAGCATATTGCTAGCCTTCTATCCGCCCTGTCTATCCGCCTTACCCTGAATGGAATATGAAAACTCAATCGTTTCTCTTAGAGATGCTGGTAGGCTATCCTTCCTTTATTAGGGGATAGACTTTTTCTCAGTTTCCTTCTACAGCCGACTTGGTTGGTGTTCAATGATGGGATCGCACTTTCTGAGTTTTGTGCAGGGAATAGTATCCATCCCATAACATTGGATCTCTGGAATACACACTACAACGTGGGTTAAGCTCTAACTCTAAGGAAGGAACTTCAGCTGTTACAAAGCTTTCCCCTAAGCCCCTTTCTTTCACTTTCAAGGAAGGGTTGAACCAAGGATGCTAACAAAAAGCAATCCGAAGGCCTACATCAATTCTTACCTCTATTAGAATTCGATACTTTCTTTTCTCTCTTTGCTGCAGTAAATGTTCCGCGGGACTAGCTCCACTCCAATACTTTAACACACACCGTCTTTCCATAAAGAACATCTCATGGATAGCCAGCCTGCCCATCTTTATAGTGTGGAGTGGTATAAAAGCCCAAATAAACGCATATATAGTAGCCTCTGGTATCAGGTAAAGGAGCGCCTATCTGAATTAGTATACGGCCTTGGAACCAGCCAATTCGCTTACTCGCAGCTAACAACAGATCCTTTCGTTTTTAAGGACAGATGAGACTCTTTGATTTGGATTTTCCTTCAATAAATGGACGGAATGGAGGAACCTAACTCCACGGAAAATACAGAGGTAAAGCTCCATATGCAGTAAATCTAAACAAGGGAAAGGGAATCCCACTCTATCCAGTATAAGAGAATAGAATCAATAAAATGGTAAGAAGAGAATTACCAATAGGAGAATTGAGCTCGATGTACCGATACTATGTTCCATTATTGTTGATAACACTCCGAACTACCATTACTGTATCTCATCCTTCAATTGCTTAGGTACGTTCTTGCTTGTTTATTTGAGTATGCCACTTCTCCCAAGCTTTCGTTCTATATCTCCAGTGGAATACTTGATCTTAGAATAAGGTGCTGAAAGCCTACTACACATCAGAGTGAACCGGGACTTCTACCTTCGACTATGATAACTAATAACTCCGCCTTACTGCCCTGGCTTTGAAACTGATACTGATAGGACTTATACTACTCACCCCTATTCTTATTTACCCTGTTGATCGGTCTGCCCTCGCTCACTCGCTACTCAATCCCATAATAAGGAGTTCCTTTATTAAGTCTATGCGCTTAATTCTCTTCCTGTTGAGTCGGATTCCCTATATCGACTGGGGATGTGCTGGATCGTCACCCATATTATACTATACTTAGTGTTGGTCCTATGTTCTACTAACCATATCCGGTATTCCCAATCCAAATCTGATACTGCGCGCTACATGACCTGTATCAGGCCCGAACAAAACGGACTTTAGGGCGTACCTTCTCCATTCTGACTCTTATTAGTAGATATGCTGGATCATAACCCATATTCTTATTCCTATTGTATTATAATAAGCTAATTCATTATTTGTATTATTATATGTGAACTGAATAAGGAATTGCAGAAAGAAAGGAGAGCTCCGCGGCTTCTAATACTTGACTCAACAACTCTATACCCTTGTGCTCGAAATAAGGATGAAGCTAACGTGGGGGCAATTCCATTACTATTCCTATAATATTCTAATTGATTTCAAAAAAAAGAGATAGATTCTCTAGAGGTGTGATTAAAAGCAGGCGCTCCTTCCTTTGGGTTGGGTGCAAAAGCTGTATCTTTGGATGCGTGCTTGCCTACTGATAGAAGTCTGTTAAGGGAGTAGTCAGAGTTCAACCTTAACAACAGGAACAGTATTAGGTGGAAGCAGATCCTACAATGGATTCAAAGGCAAGGTTACAGGATTGAGCTAGGTATGCTATATTTATGTAACCAAGGTAGTAGATAGGTGTACGGAGTTGCTCTTAGCCCAAAAGGTTTCTTATAGAATCTCATTGACTTGTTGACATTATTGAATTAAGCGTAGCCCGGCCTTATAGTAAAGTCATTCGATAAAGCACCCGCCACTATAGTAATAATTAGCACTTATAGGAACTCTGATATTAGGTAGGAACTCTCAAACTCTGATATTAGGTAGGAGCCACTAAGAAGATATTAGGTAGGAACTAAGATATTAGGTAGGAGCCACTAAGAAGATATTAGGCTTAAATGCATTAGAGGAACCAACAAGCAACAGTGCAAGTAGAAACTATGATGCTACCTACATAGCTTTGGTTAGTTTACCACCCAGAGACAAAGTAAGCAAGCAAAGGAACAAGTCGAGAAGTAACGTATACAAAAACCACGCTGGTAAGAAATACATTACAAACCTCTGACTTTAGCCAAACACCTAAAGTTATCTATCGTAGAGAACTTTGAACACCGGAAACTATACTTGAAGACGAAACGGAACTACTGGTTTTTCTTCGAGTTATGGCTCTCTTAGGTAACGCCTGCCCGCTACCAGCAAGAAATGGGAATGCTCTGCTCTCCCTCCTGCCCCAATACCGTTACTTGCTTTCTTCGGTTCCTTCTCTGCTGTCCGAGCCTGAGTACCTCCTTCAACATTGCATCCTTATTGTCTGGCCCTTGTAGTCTGACACTCCTTGGTGAAAGTCTTACATTCCTTTATCTCAAACAGAAACTGCCTCCGCTCCCGCACTGGAATAATTCCTATGCTCTTGTTTTAGTCATTCCTATGCTCTTGTTTTAGTCTTAGAACTTATCTGTGCTTTCCAAGCCTTTACTCGTTAGTTGCATATCCTTAGTCACTCTTGCTTAAGCCTAAACTCCAGGCTATCATTCTTGTATTCCTTTATCTCGTTCTTAGCGCTCTACCTGGAATTCTCTGTTTGACCTTTAAGCCCGCCATTCCCGTCTGAAAGTCTTGCTTGCTGATGCTGGGCTTTGCTCGTTGGAGGGGTTAGCTTCAAACTGTCACTCCCAGCTCTAAAGTAGGAGATAAGGAATGAAACACTGTAGTCAAAGAATGGTAGCGCGCGCCAACACAGAAGAATCAAAACTCTAAAGTTAGGATACCGGGCTAAGGATACCCCAGGCTAGGAATTCGACTCATCAGTATAAGAATGCCCCCGGGGGCCAGGCCACCCCCCAGAATGAAACTAATTAATATCTGAATGAGCCTGGTGGGGAATCACACAAGAATTCGCCTCATCAGTATCAGAGTCAATCAAAGTACAAATCCAATAAGGAAATCCACTACTGTTCCCCAGCTCTCAAGTCGTAAATACAGAATTCCACTAATGGTCCCTAGCTGTCAAGTAGTTCAGTAAGAGTTAATCGAGTAAGTCAAAGAATTTAGTGGTAGGGGGTGTAGCTCAACTCTATTGAACAGTGGGGGCGTAGCTCAACTCTCAAGTCAGGATCCCTTTCGAAGTTCACTAATACTAATAGAAAGTCTAAGGCAACTAATACGACTATACAGCTCTAAGACTAATAGTAGTCCAAGAAGACTAGACTAATAGTATAGTATTTTCAGAATCAAAGACAGGAAAGCCAGCCTTAAGCCCGGGTTCGGGGCAGAATCCAGTATTGGACTTCCTAAGTCTGAGATAAGACTAATAGCTGTTGTTTTAAGAATGAAAGACAGGAAAGCCAGATTAAAGACATGAAAAGCAAGAATGGCCTTGGACCCACAGAGGGGAAGAAGAAAACGGATTGGTAAAAGAATGAGCTAGTATAAAAACTCCAGTAGTGTTCGAGTAGCACTCGTTAGTAGCATTCCTTATTCCGTGGTCAAGTAAGAAACTCCCCACTTGAAGTATTAGTTACTGCTATTAAACTCCTGATCGAAATTCCCACTTGCCTCTTTCGCTCCGTATCTCCTTACTGGCATTCTGTAGCTATACTATAGGGCTTAGACTCCTTACTTACATTCCTATGTGCGATTGTTAGTCTTATACTGCTCAGTCCCATTATAGTACTACATTGTTTAGAGTGAAAGTTTGAGTTTGCCGCTCTGACATCTAAATATGTATTTCGTACCTAGGCCTTTCACCTTGAATTCTTTGCCCCTCGCCTTTGAGTCTGACTTGACTTTCTCTTATTCTTGTATTAGTTCCCCTGCATTCCACTAGCAAGTAAAGAGCGGAACTCGGTAGTAGCAAAACGAAAAGAGCGCACAGGAAACAAGCCTTGCGAGGTTATCAGCACTTTAAGCCTGACTTGACCTTTGCTTATTTTTGATTAGTACTTGTCTCAAACTGCCACTCCTCGTTTGAAGTCTGATTCCTCACATACTTTAGAGCTCTTGTTTCATTCGTCCACTCCCGCCTTATTCCCTGCAGGGGTAGGCTTACACTGCAACCCAAGAACGAAATCCCTTATAGTTGTTGGGGTCTGGCGCTCCTGCTCAGAATTCCCATGTTCGGTTGTTGGCCTACCACTACCTCCTTGAATTCTGAAATAACTAACTCTAAGACTTATAGAGTAGCATATTAGTAATGAAAACTTCACTAAGGAGCTAACCCCAGTTATAGAAGAATCATACAAGTCACTTGTTCAACAACACAACCTTCCACTACTGACCTCCGATCTGTATTTCACCTTTAACTCCACCATTCCTTGCTTGAATTCTTTAGCTCGTGTTTAACACTTATACTACTTATTTCAATTCCGGTTTATGAGTGAGAGTCCTTTACTCGCTAGTTTCATTCCTATTCCCTTGTTGAAAACTTCCACTTCTGCCTTGCTCTCTTGCTTATGAGTTTTGGTCTTATACTGACTTCTTTAATTATGCAACTCCCTTGCCTAGGCTTAGACCCTTGACTTAAAGCCTGAATTCCCCTACTTTTGTAGAGTTTCGCCTATAAGTTGGTGCGCCCTTACAGTCTTGCTTATCTGGGTTTTAGTCTTCGAACTCTCCTCGCAGCTTCCAAGTAAGGATCCCTTTCTTTGTATACGAGCTACAATACTCATAGTGATAGTGGTAAGAATACAAGACCTAAGCTATCAGACCTAAGCGCATAAAACTAAGGAATTAGGCTTAGCAGTAAAAGAATGGCACCATGCCCCTATGGATCGGAATTGAACTCATTAGGAACCATATGAAACTCACCACGACTACTCTTCTTCTTGGCCTAAGCATCATCTCCCCCAATTACTATGCTCGAGTGGTTTTCTCTTTATTTCCACCTGCATTCCCATACTATACGGAGTTGGATTCTTCCCTGTCTTAGGGGTTTCCCATCATTCTTAGGGGTTTCCCATCATTCTTAGACAAATTAGCAGTTTTGTTTACGCCTGCGTTGTTGCGTTATCATTCTCCCTGGTGTGTTCCGGGGTCTATTCCGTAAAACGACTGAGTTCCATCCTTTCTTTTCATTCCACTGCCCGAGTGTTAGCCCGACCACTACTTACTTCTTTGAATTCTGAAATTGCTTGTAAGTTATCTTATATTCAAATGTGTTTCATCGTAGTATATTTGATAGTCGTTTTCTATTGATTTATTAGGGGCCCCAAACTTGATATGTTTTTCTGTTTTCTACATGTTTTTCTCTTTTCTATTTTATATATGTTTGTTCCGGTGCACCACCGACCGAGGAGCCCGCGCCCCCATAGCACAGAATGAGTTGTCCATACTGGGAAAGACGCTGTGAATGGCTGCTCTAGGTTTGGTTTATTTGTGTCTCGGGTGTATTGCATGTAGCCAATAGATGTGTTGACGAGCGAGGAGGAGAGGAAAGACAGCTTTTAAGTCAGTAGCGAAAGCCTTAGTTATGTGGTTAAGCATGAGGTAGTTCGAGCCTTGTTACCGATCAGTCCCACTTCTATTATTAGTAGTAGGATTCCAACTTTTGAGCTTTATTCTTACCCCTTCCCTTAGTCGGTGCAGAAAGGAAAGGATGAAAGTGGCAACTCTGACTCTTACAGATAGTATGAAATCCCCTGTTTTCCTAACCGGGCATGATAGTTTTCAGAATGAAAGTAAGTAATGGAATTCCTTGTTAGTGGAGTAAGTCCTATAGAAATTCCGTATTGGTAGCACTGGTTTCGTTCTGTTAGGTAGTGCTCAATTACTGGTTGATAGTTGAGTTTTGCTACTAGCAAGTTCAATTCCAAGTGTGTGGGGGGCATAGTATATATTCTGCATTTCGGTATTGGAAGCATTATAGCTAAAGTCCTGTTAGCTGCGATTTAAGCCTTATCAGTAGTAGCTCCATTCTAGTATGCCCGAGCTCGGGCCCTTTTCTCATAGATTTCTTCTTTTTATTGGTTGGTAGTTTTCTTCTAAGGCCTCTATACACGCTATAGGGTTCGGTGTCAGTAGGGCTCTTGATTGACTCCATCTTTCTACGTGTAACACATGGATTAGACTACAAATACTAACTAACCTTCTACCGAACTATACCTCTAACCTTCCCGAACTATAACCACCATTCTCATTTCTCATTGAAAACCACCTTGCTCGATCCCGGCATTAAAGAAAGAATAGTACAAGCGAAGGGGCTAAGTCAACCCCAAGAATTCCACTTCTTTAGCCTTGGGCCTGCTACTTCTAAGTTGGATTCTGAGATTCCTTATGAACCATCAGGTGTTCCCTTCTTTGTTTCCTATCCAATGTATCTCCTCACTTTCGAATTTCAATCTGTATTTCCAGTAAAGTATAAGTACTCTTAACACTAAGTTGAATTCTCACTTGAAAACTTGGTATTGGCAGCTGAGCGCTACTACTATATACTATAAGAATGAGCTATGTTTGGAGGTGCCTCAGATCAACCCCATAAGATATGTGGAAAGAAAACAACCCTACTATTTGTATCAATAGAAAAACTACCTTACTATTGACAGTACCAATGTTATTGTGATTCTTGCTTTTGTTTGGCAGTTCCGATGCTATTCTCTTTCTATTGGTGTTGGATTTCCCCGTGGGTGTTTTCACAGCCTTATCCGTAGAAACATATTCTAGTATAAGATAATAGGTAAGTGATGCTCATAAGTAAGAAGTCAATGCGGAATACAGTTTGGAAGCAAGTAAGATAGGACTGGTTTCGCAGAGAAAGAGGAAGAGGAAGTACTCTACACCAACAGAGCCTGCCGCTACAGGTATGAATTCTCCATCTATTGACGCCAAGCCCACTTCCAACGATTTCTTGCATCTTGCCCAGGGCACCTTAGGCTTTACTGCTGACTTTGACTCTTCCACTACGGACCTCGGATCCACCCTTCCCGGACAACTCACTGCCGAAAAGAGTGTAGCGGCGGATTGACTACTTTAAAGACATAATAGGCTATGTGGTTGGTGAGACAGATACCTAGGTTTGGGCAAGGCGCAGTACCTGACTACTTAAGTGCAATTCTGTTTCCTTTGGTTTCATCCTTGCCTGTAGTACTAGGTTAAAAGCAAGTAGTGCAAAGATCCTACTCAGTAGAGATAGAATCGGCGTAAAGAGTCACAGTCTTGTAGGTGAAATACATAATGTGAGGGAGGTTTTCAAGTCAGTAGTGGTAGCATAGGGTGGTGTAGTAGCTTTCTTCGTTTATGGGGTGTTTCATTCGTATTAGCTCTATTTCCTATTAGGTGTTTCATTCATTCTGATTAGTCCACAACCTCAAATTAGTATTTAGTAACACTATTCTGAGTATCCAATCCGAGGAGAGGGACAGTGACTAGTAGTATCAATCAGAATCATAATGTTCCTCAGGGATAAGGAATTCAAGCTAGTAGCGGTGGACTTAACTAGGGGAGAGGCTGGTTCATATGCAGTTGTGAAAGGAGAAAAGTGAATAGCTCGAGTCCTGTTAGCTGTAGTTATCATTCCGATAGTAGTAAGTTCAAGTATGATAGTAAGGAGGTTCGCTAAGTCCTATTTCTGCTAAGCAAAAGTGGATTGGATTCTTGCCAGTACGGATGCATTTCTAGTTATTATCAGTTCCATTCGTTATTTACTATTTCAATGCCCTATAGCTATGCCCGGTATACTCTATTATTTCTTTCATTCCCTGGTAGTGGGGAGGTCGCCTAGAAGCACTAGCTGAATTCTAATAAGCAGTGATTTCCGCCTTGGAACCATTAGTTTCAGAATAGAAGCAAGGTAAGTAAGGGCAGCGTGCTGGCTCAAAGGTCAGAGCGCTAGAAGGGTTTGATAGCTAGGGGATAAGGGCCTTAGATATGGTTGTTGACATTACAAATCAGAATCAAAGGTATAGTCAATGAATCATAGGTTTGTTGGCGAGCACAAGTAAGGAAAACTGTCTGTTTGGGTGAGCTAAGCTCTAAGACTTCTATTAGTAGGTGTCCTCTCTAGCATAGGAATCGGAATAAGGAACACTGCAATTGAACTCGAACAGAGACATTAAACACATAAATACAGAATTGAGCTCACCAGTAGCATAATCAAACTCCAAAGTCAGAATGGAACTAATAGGCAGTTTCTCTAAATACATAAGTGAGTACGTCACTCACAACTAGAGGTCTCCCACTCCCAGCCCAGTATATGATTCTACAGCTTATTGTTTGACTTGTCATTCTTCCAATCCGATAGCCCCTAAAACCTTGCTTTGCTGCCTATTGGTCTGTTATTTGCTCTTTGTCACTCTTTAATAACTACCCGACCGGGAGGCTTACCTTACACAGTTTCCAAGAATGGAACCTTGGACTTCCTAGTTATGAGCTAGAGTTTTGTCGGATACTAGTTAAGGTTGAGAAGCACTGGTTCAATCCTTTCCGGTATTAATATTGGGATAAAAGCTAATAGGTGTTTTTTGCAACAAGCACATGGGAGTTGAAACTGAAAGCATTAGTGGAACAATCAAGGGCAGGATAAGTGGGCTCGCTCACAAGCAAGTAAGGCCGGGGATGCGCCACAGCGTACCCATGAATATTATGATTCCTATTTGTAGTGTCTTGACCTTACTTATTAAGGCGGCTGTCTGTCGTCTTGGCGCTGGTGGAATGAAACCCAACAACAAGAGAATGATACCACTGACTAAAAGCCTTGCCGCTCGGAGAACTAACCTATAACTGCAGCCAATAAGAACAGAACTGCTGCTACTAGGCTCTACTACTACCCTGAAATACTTACTTATATAACTCGTACTTTGACTCGAGCCCGGTAACTCAACAACTATAATGATAGGAATGTGGACTTACAATAAAAGGAATCGAACAAGCAAATAGTAATTCAAACAATGCCAACTGGAATGGAGCACCAAACTAGGAAATTCACCAACGGCAATAAGAATTGCACTTGTATTGGTATGATAATTAAGAGTAGACCCAGCTAAAGGAGTAGAAGTAAGGAGAGAGAAAGAACCAAATGTGAAATAAATAATGAAAGTAAACCAGGGCAGACTTGATCGACATAGTAGTAATAATAGGGGTGTGGTTGGGAGTAATGTATTAGAATTGGAGTAAGTAGAAGCAGACTGAGCTACAGTAAAGTTAGACTAAGAGGAGGAAGTAGCTGTCTTGCCAGGCTAGATAGTTGGCTCCTTGCCCCTATGGGCTCAATTCCTATTTGATAGCTTTCCCTTGAAGTGGTCCAAGTCGTCACCGATCCGATGTAGCAAGCAGGTTGTTGAATTCCAGGGCCGCTAGTCAATTGAAGGAATAAAACAACTATCCGAGTATTGGAATAGAATGATGAGTTGCGAGAACCACCCAAACACAGGCACCGAACCTATATTGAAGTTGAACTAGACTATATTCTTGGCCCCGGCAGTTCCATCCTATCCACGACTAGCTGACCAATGAACATACCGAGCAGACACCGCTTCAGTCTCAGTGGACACCGCATCAGTCCCATACCGAGCAGCCACATCTATGACATGACACCCCGACCCGACCTCTTATAAGTGCCCGAACCGACCTCAACTCTCCCTTACTTATTAAGGCTTGATTTCCTTCCCGCAATACAAGCATAAGACCACACCCATTCTATCATACGATGCTAATTCTTCTGTGAGAGTTGAAGACCGCCCCTACCTACTCTTTGAGTCTAGTAGTTCCTTGTCTGTGAGTCTAGTAGTGGGCATCGTTAGGCTAATAGTCATCAGCTCCAGTGTTTTTGCCTATAGTTGGATCCCCGCTAGTGAGATAAGTCTTGGC
>NW_027020723.1:0-7500 GCF_036884655.1 Musa acuminata AAA Group
AATGTATAAGATATATAATATACATAATGTATACAAATCAAAGCCTATTTTGGTCGGATCTGAACTGAAGTGAATAAAGAAATAGAATTTTAGAAATAAGGAATAAACCATGGATAAATCCAAGCAATCTTTTCGTAAATCCAAGCGATCTTTTCGTAGGCGTTTGCCCCCAATTGGATCGGGGGATCGAATCGATTATAGAAACATGAGTTTAATTAGTCGATTTATTAGTGAACAAGGAAAAATATTATCTAGGCGGGTGAATAGATTGACTTTGAAACAACAACGATTAATTACTATTGCTATAAAGCAAGCCCGTATTTTATCTTTGTTACCTTTTCTTAATAATGAGAAACAATTTGAGAGAGCCGAGTCGATCCCCAGAACTACTGGTCCTAGAACCAAAAATAAATAGACATACTCTTCAATTGACTCAAAACTCCAATTGTAACTCAAGCTCAGATTGATGTTTTGTTCGAAAAGGCCTAGAATCTAGAGCGGGTTCCTGTGTTATAAGAAACAAAAAATGGAGAAAATTTTTTTTATTGAAACATATTCGTTCATTCCTATTACTATCTTAATTTCTTTTTATTCTATTTTCCCGGAGTTCCTTCTCCGGGGAATTCTGTTTCAATCATTCCTGTACTGTATATTACTTTAGAATCTACTTTATTTGATGATCTTGTTGGAAATCATGTAAAGACAATTCTTATTTGATATAGCTATTTGTGCAGGTATTTTACGATTAAGAAGCAATTGCTTCTTGTACAGATTGTGTATTAATCTACTATAACTATACAATACCTTATTATCACGAGTTACTGCATTTATCCGAGTGATCCACAAACGACGAAAATCCCTCTTTTGCCTGCCTCTATCTCGATGAGAGGAAGCCAAAGCTCTCATTTTCTGTTGAGTAATCGTTCGAGTAAGTCTTGAATGAGCTCCTCTAGAGGTTGATGCAAATAAACGAATTTTTGTTCGACGTCTCCGAGCTGTATATCCCCGTCTAACTCTGGTCATTGAATCAAATTAAACCTTAATGAATAACTAATTGATTTCGATTCTTTCAGTCATCCTTTTCCCCTCTCACGGTCGATTAATAACAAAACGGATTATTCCGATATATAAAATATAAATTCCAATGGCTTTTGCTACTATAACCTTCCTGACCACAATTTTTTATTCCGTCCAGGCATTTCACCTGCAAATAAGAAATTATAATGATACTCAAAAAAAATAGTGGGTTCCATCGTTTCTATGGTTACTTCTTAAACGGTGAGGTCCTCTCTATACACCGGAGCCTCTTCTTTCATTTAACCAAATGGTATTGTGAACTTGTATAGTTCACACTCTTTGGCTCTACCCATCAATTATAGAGTAATAACTCTTTTCACACTAAGAGTTATCTATACAGTGACGGCATTTAATTAGGAAAGTTGGCTAGGTAGCTGACCCTCTTAGTCCGCTCTTTTAACAATAGGCGCATAATCTTTTTGCTTCTTATAATACTATTTCCTCCGCTTAATGGATAACTATTTGCTACCAATGGGGAATTGCTTTTCATCTCAAATCTAGGTGATTGGATTTGCACCAATGGAAACCATAAATTCCATACACAATATAGGTATATGATAGATCTTTTCCATTTACCCTATTCATTGGTACCGGTCATTGACACTGGAAAAATTGTCTCATTTGTTCGAACTCATGATCTGAACGAGTCGCACATACACCCTAGTACATGTTCCTCGACGCTGAGGACATCCTCTAAGAGCGGGAGATTTCGTAACATTTCTTATCGGCTGTCTTGCGTTTCTAATAAGTTGTTTAATAGTTGGCATGTCGTATATATATATATGTATATATAGAATTAGAATGGAATGGGTTGGTTTAGATCGATCTTAACCTGATGATTGGATTGATGATTATGAATTTTTTCTATTCAATACCAAATCACAGAAAATTCGAATTATGGTTTGAAATGGATTTACACGAAATCCCCGGTATTTTCATTTTCGACCGCTACGAGATCAACAATGCCATGAGCTTGGGCTTCTGTTGCTGACATAAAAACATCCCTTTCCATGTCTTCGGATACAACCCATAAAGGCTTGCCCGTTCTTTGTACATAAACCTTTGTGAGGGTTTCACGAAGTTTCAGTAGTTCTTCCATTTCCAGGACAAATTCCCCTGTTCGTGATTCATAAAAAGAACTAGCAGGTTGATGAATCATGACCCTAAATATATTGATATTGATATAACATCATGAACGGTTCCTCTATCTCGTATGATTGGGCTAATGTAAGGGATAAAAAAAAAATAACAAGAAGAAATTGAACAACCGTACAGGCATCTTCTGTGCGTTGCATACGGCTCCGCAATGGAATTTACTTTTTTCTTCTCTTCTATTCTATCTAAGAAAGAAAGAGAATCCATCTGATTCAGATCGTTGAATGATCCATTTACCACCCTTCCTTTCGTAGGAGTCAAAAATACTATGATGGTTCTGTTGCTTTATATATTTATCTCGTCTGTGATTTAGCAATCCCAAAGTGCCTTTCTGATACGATCAAATAAGGAAAACTGATCTTTTTTTTTTTCATTTTCGTACTCTTCCATAACATAAATATCAGAAAGAAACTTCTGGTGTGGAAGAAAAATGGTTTGTGACGCTGAAATGTACCCCCGACACATAAAATCAACAAATCGGAAATAACCTTTGTTTCATACTACTATCTCGATACAAAATCTCATGTTATGAAAAAACAATAATGGTTTGTTCATATCGAACTCGAAGTGCCATGCTATTATTACTTATTATTCATATTCAATATGGCGAAGGCATAGTCTTTCTTTTTTTTTTCAAATAAAAACTCATTGGCGCCAAGCGTGAGGGAATGCTAGACGTTTGGTAATTTCTCCTCCGATCAGAATGAAAGATCCCATAGAAGCGGCTAACCCCATGCATATTGTATGCACATCGGGTGGCACAAATTGCATAGTATCATAAATAGCTATTCCTGATACTACCCATCCGCCGGGAGAGTTTATAAACAAAAAAAGATCCCTAGTATTATCTTCTATACTGAGATATACCATGAGACCAACAATTTGATTTGAGATCTCGCTATTAACCTCTTGACCTAAAAAAAGTAATCTTTCTCGATGAAGTCGGTTGATTAGGACAAAATTGGTTCCTTTAGGAACTGTACGTGCACCTTTGGATGCATACGGTTCAAAAAAATTGCGAAAAAAGAATCAATGTGTCGATTCCAGTTCTATTTTTTTTTTTTTTTTTTCTGTAATAGGTTTTTGTTTTTCTAATAAAGCTTCCATTTTTAAAAAGACATGAGATGAGTTTTGGCTTCCTTACCTATAAAAAAAGAATTTACTGAACTTATTGAAATTGAACAAATCTCTCTCATTGATGTATTGTTTCATCGACATTCAAATCACGATGTAATTTTCTTGTTTCTGAATGGGCCTTTTCAATTCTTTTAGGTTCATGTTCTACTCCGGGAAAAGATCTGTCCGAATTCCATTTGCACATATAGGGCAAATGGTCTCAGTACCACTTCTTTTTGTTACGACTTTTTTTTTCAATTCGTTTCATGCCTTTCCCCAATCATTCGATGTACTCATCATACTATTCCGTTGGTTATTGGTTGGACGTTTGAAATCACTCCTATAATAAGGATAAGAATCGTTTATGATACAAGCGGTAATCATACATTACATGGATTACCAATTTGGTATTTTCTGAACGGAGCCTGGATACTTTATTACTTTATTTTATCTGGATACTTTATTACTTTATTTTATTTTTATTTTTCCAAGTCAACCATAAATTCTCCTAATTGATCCTCAAAATAAATAAATTGATCTAATTGCACTTCACGCTCCGAATGATTGATGGTTCACTCAATACAATATTTCTTAGGCGAAACAGAGGATATTTCGATCGAGGGAGAGAACGGGTAAATTCCATATAACCCAATATGTCTGACAAGTCGCACTATAAGTCAACCCAAACTGCATCTTCCTCTCCAGGACTCCGAAAAGGTACTTTTGGAACACCAACGGGCATTAAATTAAAGAAAAAATTGAGTACTATACTTCACTTTAATGTGGAAACATAACAATGGCTTTATCGTCTTCATCCCTTTTTCTGTTTATTGTATTTTATACATAGATTTTTATACATAAATTGGAAGGTTTATTTTATAGAGTAAGACAGAATGAATAAAGAAAAATTTTAACTAACGGATCAATCGTTGGAGTAATAAACAAGTATCTATGCATTCGTTTCCCGAAAGTAGAACTAATCCTCCCATTGCGTATTGGTACTTATCGGGTATAGAATAGATCTGCTTCTCTTTGTTCTTACGAACAGAATTGTTCCATTATTTTCAATGGAACGGAATAAAAATTAACCCTTTCTCATACGGAATCTACTGAAAAGGTTAGATACATAGTATAGTCTTTTCCAATGCGATAAAATAAAGTGACATAGTGTCTATTTTTCTTTGATAAAGGGGTATTTCCATGGGTTTGCCTTGGTATCGTGTTCATACTGTCGTATTGAATGATCCCGGTCGATTGCTTTCTGTCCATATAATGCATACAGCCCTAGTTGCTGGTTGGGCCGGTTCGATGGCTTTATACGAATTAGCGGTTTTTGATCCCTCTGACCCCGCTCTTGATCCAATGTGGAGACAAGGTATGTTCGTTATACCCTTCATGACTCGTTTAGGAATAACCAATTCGTGGGGTGGTTGGAGTATTTCAGGAGGAACTGTAACGAATCCCGGTATTTGGAGTTATGAAGGTGTGGCAGGGGCACATATTGTGTTTTCTGGCTTGTGCTTCTTGGCAGCTATCTGGCATTGGGTGTATTGGGACCTAGAAATATTCTGTGATGAACGTACGGGCAAACCATCTTTGGATTTGCCTAAGATCTTTGGAATTCATTTATTTCTCTCAGGGTTGGCTTGCTTTGGCTTTGGCGCATTTCATGTAACAGGTTTGTATGGTCCTGGAATATGGGTGTCCGATCCTTATGGACTAACTGGAAAAGTACAACCCGTAAGTCCAGCGTGGGGCGCAGAAGGCTTTGATCCTTTTGTTCCCGGAGGAATAGCCTCTCATCATATTGCAGCGGGTACATTGGGCATATTAGCAGGCTTATTCCATCTTAGTGTCCGTCCGCCTCAACGTCTATACAAAGGATTACGTATGGGCAATATTGAAACTGTACTTTCCAGTAGTATCGCTGCTGTTTTTTTTGCAGCTTTCGTTGTTGCTGGAACTATGTGGTATGGTTCAGCAACTACCCCAATCGAATTATTTGGTCCCACTCGTTATCAGTGGGATCAGGGATACTTTCAGCAAGAAATATATCGAAGAGTTAGCGCCGGACTAGCCCAAAATCTGAGTTTATCGGAAGCTTGGTCTAAAATTCCCGAAAAATTAGCTTTTTATGATTACATTGGTAATAATCCAGCAAAAGGGGGATTATTCAGAGCAGGGTCAATGGACAACGGGGATGGAATAGCTGTTGGGTGGTTAGGACACCCCGTCTTTAGAGATAAAGAAGGGCGCGAGCTTTTTGTACGTCGTATGCCTACCTTTTTTGAAACATTTCCGGTAGTTTTGGTAGATGGAGACGGAATTGTTAGAGCCGATGTTCCTTTTAGAAGGGCAGAATCAAAGTATAGTGTTGAACAAGTAGGTGTAACTGTTGAGTTCTATGGTGGCGAACTCAATGGAGTCAGTTATAGTGATCCTGCGACTGTAAAAAAATATGCTAGACGTGCCCAATTAGGTGAAATTTTTGAATTAGATCGGGCTACTTTGAAATCTGATGGCGTTTTTCGTAGCAGTCCAAGGGGTTGGTTCACTTTTGGCCATGCTACGTTTGCTTTGCTCTTCTTTTTCGGACACATTTGGCATGGCGCTAGAACCTTGTTCAGAGATGTTTTTGCTGGCATTGATCCAGATTTGGATGCTCAAGTGGAATTTGGAGCATTCCAAAAACTTGGGGATCCAACTACAAAGAGACAAGTAGTCTGATACAACATTGCTCTGGTATCTTTCGCCTCTTTTTTTGATTTGACATAGGGTTAGGGTACTGAAGAAATCTTGACTTGAATCACCATCTTTTCTTTGACTCTTTCCTTTTCTTTATATGGTAAATGATGCCAAATGAATAGGTGTGGAAGCTATAATTGTAAACCACGATCGAATCTATGGAAGCATTGGTTTATACATTCCTTTTAGTCTCGACTTTAGGGATAATTTTTTTCGCTATCTTTTTTCGAGAACCGCCTAAGGTTCCAACTAAAAAATGAAATAATTTTTCATTATCTCAGTTGAAGTAATGAGTCTCCCCATATGGGAGGCTCATTACTTCAACTAGTCCCCGTGTTCTTCGAATGGATCTCTTAGTTGTTGTGAGGGTTGCCCAAAAGCGGTATATAAGGCGTACCCAGTAAAGCTTACAAGTAAACCAGATATGAAGATGGCGACTAGGGTTGCTGTTTCCATTTTTAGACAATTTCAAGATCACAATGGATCTACGATAAGATCGTTTATTTACAACTACAACGGAATGGTATACAAAGTCAACAGATCTCAACCAATGATTAAATAGGATTTATGGCTACACAAACCGTTGAGGATAGTTCTAGATCTGGGCCAAGACAAACTACTGTAGGGAATTTATTGAAACCATTGAATTCGGAATATGGTAAAGTAGCTCCGGGCTGGGGGACTACACCATTAATGGGAGTCGCAATGGCCCTATTTACGGTATTCCTATCTATTATTTTGGAAATTTATAATTCTTCCGTTTTACTGGATGGAATTACAATGAGTTAAGTTTATAAGAACTTTGAAGTCCTAGTTTTCAATCAAAAAAATTACTTTACTTAAAACTCGGATTTCTAGACCATTCTGGTAGTTCGACCGTGGAATTTATTTGTTTCGGTATCTCCGGAATATGAGTGTGTGACTTGTTATAATTGATCCTATTGATAATACAGAGAATGGTCCTGTTATCTCTATCGAGATGATTCTATTTCGTCGGATAGTTATTCTAGTATCTGGAGCACGGAATATATATAGAATATAGAATAGATTAATAAAAGAAATATTAAAACTATGATTCATACCTACTATTCAGACCTCGCAACCGGACTCAGAAATTTTCAAATAGATATTTCCTAAATCAAACGATTTTTCTTCCTTCGGACTTATTTTTTTCTTGACCGAAGGACAACTCTTTTTCTAGATTTTGTTGAGTCATTACATTCATCGAATAAGTGATCATCAAAGGGTTCTTACTCAGAGAACCTTTGAGTTTAGCTTGAGGCTTTGCTTTATTAAATTAAATCATCGTGGTTCTAGTATGAATCTGGGGTTTCAATTGATTCATAGGGTCTCAACAAGCAAATTCCTATCAATAGTAAAACAAGAATCAATCCGCATTACACAAAA
>NW_027020723.1:10000-15000 GCF_036884655.1 Musa acuminata AAA Group
TCTTCTTTTTCTTTATAAATTTTTCTTTCTATTTTTATTAGAAAAAGAAGATGAAATAATTATCATGGATTTAAAATAAAAATTGATTCTTAGGTAAATCAATTGCGAAATGCTTTTGTAGAGTGTCCGATATCTCTTTTACATCTTCTATGCGAAAATATTCAATTCTCATAAGATCTTCTTGACTCTTATTCAAAAGGTCCAATAATGTGTGTATATTGGACCTTTTGAGACAATTATAGGTCCTGGAAGGTAATTCTGATTGGTCAATAAAAATACATTTCAATGGAATTTCTTTTTTGTTTTTCTTTAGATTAGTTAATCTATCTTGAAAGGTAAAAATGGGTAGAGTAAACCTGTTTTTATTTTCTTTGAAATTAATGTCCTCTTCCTCCGCATGTAGAAAAGGAATAAATAAATCAATTAAATTACGAGAAGCTTCATAAAGTGCTTCCTTAGGAGTTAAACTTCCATTCGTCCATATTTCTAGAAAAAGTATCTCTTGTTTTTCATTCCCATTCCCATAAGAATGAATACTATGATTCGCATTTCGAACAGGCATAGATACAGCATCTATAGGATAACTTCCATTTTGAGAGTTAGTTGTTGGTTTCGTACGATATCCACGATCTCGCCTGATTTGTAATCCAATACACAAATCAATTGGTTCCGTCAGGTTAGCTATATGTTGTGTTGTGTCAACTATTTCCACGGAAGGTGGTGAGATGATATCTTGAGCGGTTACGTATTTAGGGCCCCTGGCGCAAATGGATGCGTCTCTAACTCCATATATATTACTTCTCAATACAATTTCTTTCAAATTTAGTAAAATTTCATGTACCGATTCTTCAATACCTATTATCGTAGAATATTCATGCGGCACTTTCTCAGAGTTTGCACGTGTGATACATGTTCCTTCTATTTCTCCAAGTAAAGCCCTTCGCATGGCAATACCTATAGTATCGGCTTGACCTTTCATAAGCGGGGACAGAACGAAACGACCATAATAAAGACGTTTACTGTCTACTCTCGATTCAACACACCTCCACTGTAGTGTTCGAGTGGATCCTGCTACTTCCTCTCGAACCATACTATACTAATACTATTATTTGATCAGATCATTGAATTATTTATTTCTCTTGAAATCCGTTTTTTTCTTATTTCTACACACGTCTTTTTTTAGGGGGTCGACATCCATTATGTGGCATAGGTGTTACATCACGTACGAAACTTAATAGTATACCACTTCTACGAATGGCTCGTAATGCTGCATCTCTTCCGAGACCAGGACCTTTTATCATAACTTCTGCTCGTTGCATACCCTGATTAACTACTGTACGAATAGCATTTAATGCCGCCGCTTGAGCAGCATAGGGTGTCCCTCTTCTTGTCCCTTTGAATCCGGAAGTACCAGCGGAGGCCCAGGAAACCACCCGACCTCGTACATCTGTAACAGTTACAATGGTATTGTTGAAACTTGCTTGAACGTGAATAATTCCTTTTGGTATTCTACGTCCATTCTTACGTGAACCAATACGCCCATTCCTACGTGAACCGATTCTTGGTATAGCTTTTGTCATATTTTATCATCTTATAAATATAAGTCAGAAATATACGGAAAGAAAAGATACGGAAATATCCATTTCATATTAAAAGAAATCCTTTATTTTTGTCTTTTCTTTAGAAAGTTCTTTTTTAGAAAGATTATCCCTGTCTCTGTTTATGTCTCGGATTGGAACAAATCACTATAATTCGTCCGCGCCTACGGATCAGTCGACATTTTTCACAAATTTTACGAACGGAAGCCCTTATTTTCATATTTCTTATTCCTTACCTTAATTTTTAATCTATTCCTTGGAAGAAAATAAGTCTCTTGAATTTTTTTTTTTAACTTCGAATTGTATCGTCATGAAAGGAATGCTTTAAAAATCACCTAATCATTCGAATCTTTGTTGCGAAGTCTATAAATTATACGTCCCCTGGTTGAATCATAACAACTTACTTCAATTTTGACTCTATCCCCAGGTAGTATCCGTATAAAACTGCGCCGGATCCTTCCCGAAACATAACCTAGAATTACATCTTTATTATCTAGGCGGACCCGAAACATACCGTTGGGAAGTGATTCAGTAATTAAACCTTCATGAATAAATTTTTGTTCTTTCATTCCAGGTAACTTCCTTGAAGTATCAACTAATGGAGGAAGAGTTATATAACTCACTTTTCCTCTCTATTTCACAAATAGGAAGTTAGAGAGAAAATTAGGATACCAGAGGAGGAGGATCACCATATATATAACAAAAGTTCGCCTCCAATTTTTTCTCGTCGAGCTTCTCGATCTGTCATTATACCTCGGGAAGTAGAAAGAATTACAATTCCTATTCCACCTAAAATCTTAGGAATTTGTTGATAGTCGGAATAAATGCGTAAACCGGGTCGGCTGATACGCTTTAAAATAGTTCTGTGTATTCTTTTCCTAGTCTTTCTATGTCGCAGAGTTGAAACCAAGAAATATTTGTTACCTTCCTGATGTTTCCGAACGTTTTCAATAAAACCTTCTCGTAGAAGTATTTTCACAATATTTTCGGTGATATTAGTAGATGCTATTCGAACCGTTCCTTTTTTATTCATGTCAGCATTTCTTATAGAAGTTATTATATCGGCAATAGTGTCCTTACCCATGACGAACTATAATTATTGGTGCCTCCTAATTTTGATATAATCAACATGTTTCCTTTTTTTCTTTGTTTTATTTTCTTTCTCTTTTTTTTTTTTTTTATTATTATAAAATTATTTATTATTAAAAGTATATGCGTGAGACACAATCTACTAATCTACTAAATTTGATCTATTTTAGATGTTCTGATATATCATAGTCCCATCTAGTAGTATTTATAATACCTCGGGAGCCAATGAAACTATTTTAGTAAAATTCAACTGTCTCAATTCCCGAGCGATCGCACCAAAAACTCGAGTTCCTTTTGGATTTCCTTCTTGATCAATGACAACCGCAGCATTGTCATCATATCGTATTATCATACCGTTGTCACGTTTGAGTTCTTTACAAGTACGTACAATTACAGCTCTAATTATTTCCGATCTTTCTAGTGGCATATTAGGCACTGCTTCTTTGATTACAGCAACAATAACGTCACCAATATGAGCATATCGATGATTACCAGCTCCTATGATTCGAATACACATCAATTCTCGAGCTCCGCTGTTATCCGCTACATTCAAAAGGGTCTGAGGTTGAATCATATCATTTTATTGGAATCCGTTATTTTAATGCAAAGGATGAAGGAAAAAAGAAATATTCTCTGTCCAGAAATAAATAAACTTGCCGTTGTTTTTTCATCCTCAATACACTGTTTAGTTCTACATACCTATCCTGACAAATTGAGTTCGTATAGGCATTTTGGACGCAGCTAGTGAAATAGCTGCTTTGGCTACAGCTTCTGATACTCCGCCCATTTCATAAAGTATTCGACCTGGTTTAACAACGGATACCCAATATTCGGGGGATCCCTTCCCCGAACCCATACGTGTTTCCGCAGGTCTTACTGTAACAGGTTTGTCGGGAAATATACGTAACCATATTTTTCCACCACGACGCGCATATCGTGTCATTGCTCTTCGCCCCGCTTCTATTTGTCTAGCTGTGATCCAAGCGGGTTCAAGTGCCTGAAGAGCGTATCTGCCGAAACAAATACGATTGCCCCGACAAGATATTCCCTTCATTCTTCCTCTATGTTGTTTACGAAATCTGGTTCTTTTGGGGTTATAGTTGATGGTCGTTTCTTAATTCCATCTCTACTACAGAACCGGACATGAGAGTTTCTTCTCATCCAGCTCCTCGCGAATGAAAGGATTCAATAATATTACAGATACGCATGTATTTAATAAACTAATACACTAAGACATTTATTAATATTGAATTTGTTTTGTTATACAGGAAGATGTATATACAGGATATACAGCTAGAATATTTATGTTATGCATATTTATAGATATAAATTATAGATAATGCTTTTTATTTTATAACGATCCTTGATCCTTATTTTTACCCTTATCAAATGATGCCAAAATATTGTAATGTAATCTCAATAAATAAAGGTTTCGCGGGCGAATATTTACTCTTTACTGTTTTATTCCTAGGTCAACCCATGACTTCTCAGAATAAATAAATTTTTTCTCGGTTCGTTCCGCCATCCCACCCAATGAATTATTCGGATTCGTTTTCAGTAGAATCCTATGCAGTCACAGGTTCCGTCGTTCCCATAGCTTCTCCGTTAATGGTTAGGCCTGAACTCTGCAATGGAGCTCCCAACAAAATTCCTTCTCGAGTCAATCTCCTTAGTTTTTATTAACCCGAGGCTCTTTATTATTATTTATATTATTTATATTCATTCAGTATTGATGCTTTATCACATTGCCTTTATGAGGTAATTCATAGACCATACATATTGGAATCATATATCATTGATATTTTTGTTCTCTCTTTCTATCATCCTTCCATTTATCCACATCCCTTTATTTTTGTTTCACAACCCATAATCTGATTTTTTATGGAAAAGATTTTAGTTGCAGTTGCTGCAACTATATGATTGATCCACTCATCTCATATAGTGACTGTTTCTTGGGATCTCGACAATACGAAGCAATAAGTTGGTTATTAGTTTATTTTGTTTTTATTTTTGTTTTTATTTATTTTATATAGTTATTAAGTTTAAGTAGGGTTTAGTCTATTTTTTTTTAATTCCAACTCTAAACTCTAAAGAAAAATTAACGAGTCACACACTAAGCATAGCAATTATAACAAATGGTCAATCGAATTTTTATTCAACCTTATAGAATTAGAATTGCTCATTTTTGTTTGATTTAACGGAAAAAGAATGAAACAGTTTGTTATTTTTTGTTCTATCACTGGCCAGAATGGCAAGATAAATAAAGGTCTATTATTCCTCGTCCACAAATATCCAAATTTTGATGCCTAATAC
>NW_027020723.1:20000-25000 GCF_036884655.1 Musa acuminata AAA Group
AAGACCAATTGAAGGGGAGGGTTTCTTCAAACAACAAGGAGCTGAGGCAACTATTCAATCAAATGATATTGAGCATGTTTCCCATCTCTTCTCGAGAAACAAGTGGGGTATTTCTTTGCAAAATTGTGTTCAATTTCATATGTGGCAATTCCGCCAAGATCTCTTCGTTAGTTGGGGGAAGAATCAGCACGAATCGGATTTTTTGAGGAACGTATCGAGAGAGAATTTGATTTGGTTAGACAATGTGTGGTTGGTAAACAAGGATCGGTTTTTTAGCAAGGTACGGAATGTATTGTCAAATATTCAATATGATTCCACAAGATCTATTTTCGTTCAAGTAAGGGATTCTAGCCAATTGAAAGGATCTTCTGATCAATCCATAGATCATTTCGATTCCATTAGAAATGAGGATTCAGAATATCCCACATTGATCGATCAAACAGACATTCAGCAACTAAAAGAAAGATCGATTCTTTGGGATCCTTCCTTTCTTCAAACGGAACGAACAGAGATAGAATCAGATCGATTCCCGAAATGCCTTTTTGGATCTTCCTCAATGTCCCGGCTATTCACGGAACGTGAGAAGCAGATGAATAATCATCTGCTTCCGGAAGAAATCGAAGAATTTCTTGGGAATCCTACAAGATCAATTCGTTCTTTTTTCTCTGACAGATGGTCAGAACTTCATCTGGGTTCGAATCCTATTGAGAGGTCCACTAGAGATCAGAAATTTTTGAAGAAAAAACAAGATGTTTCTTTTGTCCCTTCCAGGCGATTGGAAAATAAAGAAATGGTTGATATATTCAAGATAATTATGTATTTACAAAATACCGTCTCAATTCATCCTATTTCATCAGATCCGGGATGTGATATGGTTCCGAAGGATGAACCGGATATGGACAGTTCCAATAAGATTTCATTCTTGAACAAAAATCCATTTTTTGATTTATTTCATCTATTCCATGACCGGAACAAAAGGGGATACACGTTACACCACGATTTTGAATCAGAAGAGAGATTTCAAGAAATGGCAGATCTATTCACTCTATCAATAACCGAGCCGGATCTGGTGTATCATAGGGGATTTGCCTTTTCTATTGATTCCTACGGGTTGGATCAAAAAAAATTCTTGAATGAGGTATTCAACTCCAGAGATGAATCGAAAAAGAAATCTTTATTGGTTCTACCTCCTCTTTTTTATGAAGAGAATGAATCTTTTTATCGAAGGATCAGAAAAAAATCGGTCCGGATCTACTGCGGGAATGATTTGGAAGATCCAAAACTAAAAACAGCGGTATTTGCTAGCAACAACATAATGGAGGCAGTCAATCAATATAGATTGATCCGAAATCTGATTCAAATCCAATATAGCACCTATGGGTACATAAGAAATGTATCTAATCGATTCTTTTTAATGAATAGATCCGATCGCAACTTCGAATATGGAATTCAAAGGATCAAATAGGAAATGATACTCTGAATCATATAACTATAATGAAATATACGATCAACCAACATTTATCGAATTTGAAAAAGAGTCAGAAGAAATGGTTTGATCCTCTTTTTTCTCGAACCGAGAGATCCATGAATCGGGATCCTGATGTATATAGATACAAATGGTCCAATGAGAGCAAGAATTTCCAGGAACATTTGGAACATTTCGTTTCTGAACAGAAGAACCGTTTTCAAGTAGTGTTCGATCGGTTACGTATTAATCAATATTCGATTGATTGGTCCGAGGCTATCGACAAACAAAATTTGTCTAAGTCACTTCGTTTCTTTTTGTCCAAGTCACTTCCCTTTTTGTCCAAGTCACTTCCCTTTTTGTCCAAGTCACTTCCCCTTTTCTTTGTGAGTATCGGGAATATCCCCATTCATAGGTCCGAGATCCACATCCGTGAATTGAAAGGTCCGAATGATCAACTCCGCAATCAGTTGTTAGAATCAATAGGTGTTCAAATCGTTCATTTGAATAAATTGAAACCCTTCTTATTGGATGATCATGATACTTCCCAAAGACCGGAATTCTTTATCAATGGAGGAACAACATTACCATTTTTGTTCAAAAAGATACCAGAGTGGATGATTGACTCATTCTATACTAGAAATAATCGCAGGAAATCCTTTGATAACACGGATTCCTATTTCTCAATGATATTCCATGATCGAGACAATTGGCTGAATCCCGTGAAACCATTTCATAGAAGTTCATTGATATCTTCTTTTTATAAAGCAAATCGACTTCGATTCTTGAATGATCCAAATCACTTCTGGTTCTATTGTAACAAAAGATTCCCTTTTTATGTGGAAAAGACCCGTATCAATAATTATGATCTTACATATGGACAATTCCTCACTACCTTGTTCATTCGCAACAAAATATTTTCTTCGTGCGTCGGTAAAAAAAAACATATTTTTTTGGAGAGAGAGACTATTTCACCAATCGAGTCACAGGTATCTAACATATTCATACCTAAAGATTTTCCACAAAGTGGTGACAAAACGTATAACTTGTACAAATCTTTCCGTTTTCCAATTCGATCCGAGCCATTCGTTCGTAGAGCTATTTACTCGATCGCAGACATTTCTGCAACACCTCTAACAGAGAAACAAAGAGTCAATTTTGGAAGAACTTATTGTCAGCCTCTTTCAGATATGAATCTATCTGATTCAGAAGGGAAGAACTTGCATCGGTATCTCAGTTTCAATTCAAACATGGGTTTGATTCACACTCCATGTTCTGAGAAATATTTACCATCCGGAAAGAGGAAAAAAAAACGGAGTCTTTCTCTAAAGAAATGCGTTGAGAAACGGCAGATGTATAGAACCTTTCAACGAGATAGTGCTTTTTCAAATCTCTCAAAATGGAATCTGTTCCAAACAAAATGGAATCCGTTCCAAACATATATGCCATGGTTCCTTACTTTGACAGAGTGCAAATATCTAAATTTCACCCTTTTAGATACTTTTTCAGACCCATTGTCGATACTAAGTAGCAGTCACAAATTTGTATCCATTTTTCATGATATTATGCATGGATCAGATATATCATGGCCAATTCCTCAGAAGATTCTTCCACAATGGACTCTGATAAGTGAGATTTTGAGTCTGATAAGTGAGATTTCGAGGGAGTGTTTACAGAATCTTCTTCTGTCCGAAGAAATGATTCATCGAAATAATGAGTCACCCGTTCCATTGATATGGACACATCTGAGATCAACAAATGCTCGGGAGTTGGAGTTCCTCTATTCAATCTTTTCCCTTCTTCTTGTTGCTGGATATCTCGTTCGTATACATCTTCTCTTTGTTTCCCAAGCCTCTAGTGAGTTACAGACAGAGTTAGAAAAGATCAAATCTTTGATGATTCCATCATACATGATTGAGTTGCGAAAACTTTTGGATGGGTATCCTACATCTGAACTGAATTCTTTCTGGTTAAAGAATCTCTTTCTAGTTGTTCTGAAACAATTAGGAGATTCTCTGGAAGAAATACGGGGTTTTGCTTTTGGTGGCAACATGCTATTGGTCGCTTGTGGGGTCAAATCAATACGTTCTAGGAAGAAATATTTGAATATCAATCTCATCGATCTCATAAGTATCATATCAAATCCCATCAATCTCATAAGTATCATACCAAATCCCATCAATCGAATCACTTTTTCGAGAAATACGAGACATCTAAGTCGTACAAGTAAAGAGATCCATTCATTGATAAGAAAAAGAAAAAAGGTGAACGGTGATTGGATTGATGAGAAAATAGAATCCTGGGTCGCGAACAGTGATTCGATTGATGATGAAGAAAGAGAATTCTTGGTTCAGTTCTCCACCTTAACGACAGAAAAAAGGATTGATCAAATTCTATTGAGTCTGACTCATAGTGATCATTTATCAAAGAATGACTCTGGTTATCAAATGATTGAACAACCGGGATCAATTTACTTACGATACTTAGTTGACAAGTATATAATGAATTATGAGTTCAATGGATCCTGTTTAGCAGAAAGACGGATATTCCTTGCTCATTATCAGACAATTACTTATTCACAAACCTCGTGTGGGGCTAATAGTTTTCATTTCCCATCTCATGGAAAACCCTTTTCGCTCCGCTTAGCCCTATCCCCTTCTAGGAGTATTTTAGTGATAGGTTCTATAGGAACTGGACGATCCTATTTGGTCAAATACCTAGCGACAAACCCCTATGTTCCTTTCATTACGGTATTTCCGAACAAGTTCCCGGATGACAAGCCTAAAGATTATTTTATTGATGATATCGATTTTGATGATAGTGATAGTGACGATATCGATATTGATGATAGTGACGATATCGATATTGATGATAGTGACGATATTGATGATGACCTTGATACGGAGCTGCTAACTATGTATATGACGCCGAAAATAGACCGATTTGATATCACCTTTCAATTCGAATTAGCAAAAGCAATGTCTCCTTGCATAATATGGATTCCAAACATTCATGATCTGTATATGAATGAGTCGAATTACTTATCCCTCGGTCTATTAGAGAACTATCTCTCCAGAGATTGTGAAAGATGTTCCACTAGAAATATTCTTGTTATTGCTTCGACTCATATTCCCCAAAAAGTGGATCCCGCTCTAATAGCTCCGAATAAATTAAATACATGCATTAAGATACGAAGGCTTCTTATTCCGCAACAACGAAAGCACTTTTTCATTCTTTCATATACTAGGGGATTTCACTTGGAAAAGAAAATGTTCCATACTAACGGATTGGGGTCCATAACCATGGGTTCCAATGTACGAGATCTTGTAGCACTTATCAATGAGGCCCTATCAATTAGTATTACACAGAAGAAATCAATTATAGAAACTAATACAATTAGATTAGCTCTTCATAGACAAACTTGGGATTTGCGATCCCAGGTAAGATCGGTTCAGGATCATGGGATCCTTTTCTATCAGATAGGAAGGGCTGTTGCACAAAATGTACTTCTAAGTAATTGCCCCATAGATCCTAT
>NW_027020724.1:10000-12500 GCF_036884655.1 Musa acuminata AAA Group
GTCACCGCGCAATGCAAGAACAGGCCAAAAACTGGCCAAAACGGCCCAAAAACGGGCCAAAACTGGCCATTTTTGGCTGCACGAGCGAGCGGCGAGCGGCGGACAGCGAGCGAAGCGAGAGGCAGCACCGTCCCTGCTATACGAAAGCCCCATCCAGCCCTGTGCCACCCGGGGGGTTCCAGGGTGCTGAGATGGCTGACGTTTTGCTCCGCTCTCGACGGTCACCGCGCAATGCAAGAACAGGCCAAAAACTGGCCAAAACGGCCCAAAAACGGGCCAAAACTGGCCATTTTTGGCTGCACGAGCGAGCGGCGAGCGGCGGACAGCGAGCGAAGCGAGAGGCAGCACCGTCCCTGCTATACGAAAGCCCCATCCAGCCCTGTGCCACCCGGGGGGTTCCAGGGTGCTGAGATGGCTGACGTTTTGCTCCGCTCTCGACGGTCACCGCGCAATGCAAGAACAGGCCAAAAACTGGCCAAAACGGCCCAAAAACGGGCCAAAACTGGCCATTTTTGGCTGCGCGAGCGAGCGGCGAGCGGCGGACAGCGAGCGAAGCGAGAGGCAGCACCGTCCCTGCTATACGAAAGCCCCATCCAGCCCTGTGCCACCCGGGGGGTTCCAGGGTGCTGAGATGGCTGACGTTTTGCTCCGCTCTCGACGGTCACCGCGCAATGCAAGAACAGGCCAAAAACTGGCCAAAACGGCCCAAAAACGGGCCAAAACTGGCCATTTTTGGCTGCACGAGCGAGCGGCGAGCGGCGGACAGCGAGCGAAGCGAGAGGCAGCACCGTCCCTGCTATACGAAAGCCCCATCCAGCCCTGTGCCACCCGGGGGGTTCCAGGGTGCTGAGATGGCTGACGTTTTGCTCCGCTCTCGACGGTCACCGCGCAATGCAAGAACAGGCCAAAAACTGGCCAAAACGGCCCAAAAACGGGCCAAAACTGGCCATTTTTGGCTGCACGAGCGAGCGGCGAGCGGCGGACAGCGAGCGAAGCGAGAGGCAGCACCGTCCCTGCTATACGAAAGCCCCATCCAGCCCTGTGCCACCCGGGGGGGGTTCCAGGGTGCTGAGATGGCTGACGTTTTGCTCCGCTCTCGACGGTCACCGCGCAATGCAAGAACAGGCCAAAAACTGGCCAAAACGGCCCAAAAACGGGCCAAAACTGGCCATTTTTGGCTGCACGAGCGAGCGGCGAGCGGCGGACAGCGAGCGAAGCGAGAGGCAGCACCGTCCCTGCTATACGAAAGCCCCATCCAGCCCTGTGCCACCCGGGGGGTTCCAGGGTGCTGAGATGGCTGACGTTTTGCTCCGCTCTCGACGGTCACCGCGCAATGCAAGAACAGGCCAAAAACTGGCCAAAACGGCCCAAAAACGGGCCAAAACTGGCCATTTTTGGCTGCGCGAGCGAGCGGCGAGCGGCGGACAGCGAGCGAAGCGAGAGGCAGCACCGTCCCTGCTATACGAAAGCCCCATCCAGCCCTGTGCCACCCGGGGGGTTCCAGGGTGCTGAGATGGCTGACGTTTTGCTCCGCTCTCGACGGTCACCGCGCAATGCAAGAACAGGCCAAAAACTGGCCAAAACGGCCCAAAAACGGGCCAAAACTGGCCATTTTTGGCTGCACGAGCGAGCGGCGAGCGGCGGACAGCGAGCGAAGCGAGAGGCAGCACCGTCCCTGCTATACGAAAGCCCCATCCAGCCCTGTGCCACCCGGGGGGTTCCAGGGTGCTGAGATGGCTGACGTTTTGCTCCGCTCTCGACGGTCACCGCGCAATGCAAGAACAGGCCAAAAACTGGCCAAAACGGCCCAAAAACGGGCCAAAACTGGCCATTTTTGGCTGCACGAGCGAGCGGCGAGCGGCGGACAGCGAGCGAAGCGAGAGGCAGCACCGTCCCTGCTATACGAAAGCCCCATCCAGCCCTGTGCCACCCGGGGGGTTCCAGGGTGCTGAGATGGCTGACGTTTTGCTCCGCTCTCGACGGTCACCGCGCAATGCAAGAACAGGCCAAAAACTGGCCAAAACGGCCCAAAAACGGGCCAAAACTGGCCATTTTTGGCTGCACGAGCGAGCGGCGAGCGGCGGACAGCGAGCGAAGCGAGAGGCAGCACCGTCCCTGCTATACGAAAGCCCCATCCAGCCCTGTGCCACCCGGGGGGTTCCAGGGTGCTGAGATGGCTGACGTTTTGCTCCGCTCTCGACGGTCACCGCGCAATGCAAGAACAGGCCAAAAACTGGCCAAAACGGCCCAAAAACGGGCCAAAACTGGCCATTTTTGGCTGCACGAGCGAGCGGCGAGCGGCGGACAGCGAGCGAAGCGAGAGGCAGCACCGTCCCTGCTATACGAAAGCCCCATCCAGCCCTGTGCCACCCGGGGGGTTCCAGGGTGCTGAGATGGCTGACGTTTTGCTCCGCTCTCGACGGTCACCGCGCAATGCAAGAACAGGCCAAAAACTGGCCAAAACGGCCCAAAAACGGGCCAAAACTGGCCATTTTTGGCT
>NW_027020724.1:22500-27500 GCF_036884655.1 Musa acuminata AAA Group
CGAGCGGCGAGCGGCGGACAGCGAGCGAAGCGAGAGGCAGCACCGTCCCTGCTATACGAAAGCCCCATCCAGCCCTGTGCCACCCGGGGGGTTCCAGGGTGCTGAGATGGCTGACGTTTTGCTCCGCTCTCGACGGTCACCGCGCAACGCAAGAACAGGCCAAAAACTGGCCAAAACGGCCCAAAAACGGGCCAAAACTGGCCATTTTTGGCTGCGCGAGCGAGCGGCGAGCGGCGGACAGCGAGCGAAGCGAGAGGCAGCACCGTCCCTGCTATACGAAAGCCCCATCCAGCCCTGTGCCACCCGGGGGGTTCCAGGGTGCTGAGATGGCTGACATTTTGCTCCGCTCACGACGGTCGCCGCGGCACACAAGAACAGCCCAAAAACAGGCCAAAACAGCCCAAAAACGGGCCAAAACTGGCCATTTTTGGCTGCGCGAGCGAGCAGCGAGCGGCGGACAGCGAGCGAAGCGAGAGGCAGCACCGTCCCTGCTATACGAAAGCCCCATCCAGCCCTGTGCCACCCGGGGGGTTCCAGGGTGCTGAGATGGCTGACGTTTTGCTCCGCTCACGACGGTCGCCGCGGCACGCAAGAACAGGCCAAAAACTGGCCAAAACAGCCCAAAAACGGGCCAAAACTGGCCATTTTTTGCTGCGCGAGCGAGCGGAGAGCGGCGAACAGCGAGCGAAGCGCGAGGCAGCACCGTCCCTGCTATACGAAAGCCCCATCCAGCCCTGTGCCACCCGGGGGGTTCCAGGGTGCTGAGATGGCTGACATTTTGCTCCGCTCACGACGGTCACCGCGCCACACAAGAACAGCCCAAAAACAGGCCAAAACAGCCCAAAAACGGGCCAAAACTGGCCATTTTTGGCTGCGCGAGCGAGCGGCGAGCGGCGAACAGCGAGCGAAGCGAGAGGCAGCACCGTCCCTGCTATACGAAAGCCCCATCCAGCCCTGTGCCACCCGGGGGGTTCCAGGGTGCTGAGATGGCTGACGTTTTGCTCCGCTCACGACGGTCACCGCACCACGCAAGAACAGGCCAAAAACTGGCCAAAACAGCCCAAAAACGGGCCAAAACTGGCCATTTTTGGCTGCGCGAGCGAGCGGCGAGCGGCGAACAGCGAGCGAAGCGAGAGGCAGCACCGTCCCTGCTATACGAAAGCCCCATCCAGCCCTGTGCCACCCGGGGGGTTCCAGGGTGCTGAGATGGCTGACGTTTTGCTCCGCTCTCGACGGTCACCGCGCAATGCAAGAACAGGCCAAAAACTGGCCAAAACGGCCCAAAAACGGGCCAAAACTGGCCATTTTTGGCTGCGCGAGCGGCGAGCGGCGGACAGCGAGCGAAGCGAGAGGCAGCACCGTCCCTGCTATACGAAAGCCCCATCCAGCCCTGTGCCACCCGGGGGGTTCCAGGGTGCTGAGATGGCTGACGTTTTGCTCCGCTCTCGACGGTCACCGCGCAATGCAAGAACAGGCCAAAAACTGGCCAAAACGGCCCAAAAACGGGCCAAAACTGGCCATTTTTGGCTGCGCGAGCGAGCGGCGAGCGGCGGACAGCGAGCGAAGCGAGAGGCAGCACCGTCCCTGCTATACGAAAGCCCCATCCAGCCCTGTGCCACCCGGGGGGTTCCAGGGTGCTGAGATGGCTGACGTTTTGCTCCGCTCTCGACGGTCACCGCGCAATGCAAGAACAGGCCAAAAACTGGCCAAAACGGCCCAAAAACGGGCCAAAACTGGCCATTTTTGGCTGCACGAGCGAGCGGCGAGCGGCGGACAGCGAGCGAAGCGAGAGGCAGCACCGTCCCTGCTATACGAAAGCCCCATCCAGCCCTGTGCCACCCGGGGGGTTCCAGGGTGCTGAGATGGCTGACGTTTTGCTCCGCTCTCGACGGTCACCGCGCAATGCAAGAACAGGCCAAAAACTGGCCAAAACGGCCCAAAAACGGGCCAAAACTGGCCATTTTTGGCTGCACGAGCGAGCGGCGAGCGGCGGACAGCGAGCGAAGCGAGAGGCAGCACCGTCCCTGCTATACGAAAGCCCCATCCAGCCCTGTGCCACCCGGGGGGTTCCAGGGTGCTGAGATGGCTGACGTTTTGCTCCGCTCTCGACGGTCACCGCGCAATGCAAGAACAGGCCAAAAACTGGCCAAAACGGCCCAAAAACGGGCCAAAACTGGCCATTTTTGGCTGCACGAGCGAGCGGCGAGCGGCGGACAGCGAGCGAAGCGAGAGGCAGCACCGTCCCTGCTATACGAAAGCCCCATCCAGCCCTGTGCCACCCGGGGGGTTCCAGGGTGCTGAGATGGCTGACGTTTTGCTCCGCTCTCGACGGTCACCGCGCAATGCAAGAACAGGCCAAAAACTGGCCAAAACGGCCCAAAAACGGGCCAAAACTGGCCATTTTTGGCTGCGCGAGCGAGCGGCGAGCGGCGGACAGCGAGCGAAGCGAGAGGCAGCACCGTCCCTGCTATACGAAAGCCCCATCCAGCCCTGTGCCACCCGGGGGGTTCCAGGGTGCTGAGATGGCTGACGTTTTGCTCCGCTCTCGACGGTCACCGCGCAATGCAAGAACAGGCCAAAAACTGGCCAAAACGGCCCAAAAACGGGCCAAAACTGGCCATTTTTGGCTGCACGAGCGAGCGGCGAGCGGCGGACAGCGAGCGAAGCGAGAGGCAGCACCGTCCCTGCTATACGAAAGCCCCATCCAGCCCTGTGCCACCCGGGGGGTTCCAGGGTGCTGAGATGGCTGACGTTTTGCTCCGCTCTCGACGGTCACCGCGCAATGCAAGAACAGGCCAAAAACTGGCCAAAACGGCCCAAAAACGGGCCAAAACTGGCCATTTTTGGCTGCACGAGCGAGCGGCGAGCGGCGGACAGCGAGCGAAGCGAGAGGCAGCACCGTCCCTGCTATACGAAAGCCCCATCCAGCCCTGTGCCACCCGGGGGGGGTTCCAGGGTGCTGAGATGGCTGACGTTTTGCTCCGCTCTCGACGGTCACCGCGCAATGCAAGAACAGGCCAAAAACTGGCCAAAACGGCCCAAAAACGGGCCAAAACTGGCCATTTTTGGCTGCACGAGCGAGCGGCGAGCGGCGGACAGCGAGCGAAGCGAGAGGCAGCACCGTCCCTGCTATACGAAAGCCCCATCCAGCCCTGTGCCACCCGGGGGGTTCCAGGGTGCTGAGATGGCTGACGTTTTGCTCCGCTCTCGACGGTCACCGCGCAATGCAAGAACAGGCCAAAAACTGGCCAAAACGGCCCAAAAACGGGCCAAAACTGGCCATTTTTGGCTGCGCGAGCGAGCGGCGAGCGGCGGACAGCGAGCGAAGCGAGAGGCAGCACCGTCCCTGCTATACGAAAGCCCCATCCAGCCCTGTGCCACCCGGGGGGTTCCAGGGTGCTGAGATGGCTGACGTTTTGCTCCGCTCTCGACGGTCACCGCGCAATGCAAGAACAGGCCAAAAACTGGCCAAAACGGCCCAAAAACGGGCCAAAACTGGCCATTTTTGGCTGCACGAGCGAGCGGCGAGCGGCGGACAGCGAGCGAAGCGAGAGGCAGCACCGTCCCTGCTATACGAAAGCCCCATCCAGCCCTGTGCCACCCGGGGGGTTCCAGGGTGCTGAGATGGCTGACGTTTTGCTCCGCTCTCGACGGTCACCGCGCAATGCAAGAACAGGCCAAAAACTGGCCAAAACGGCCCAAAAACGGGCCAAAACTGGCCATTTTTGGCTGCACGAGCGAGCGGCGAGCGGCGGACAGCGAGCGAAGCGAGAGGCAGCACCGTCCCTGCTATACGAAAGCCCCATCCAGCCCTGTGCCACCCGGGGGGTTCCAGGGTGCTGAGATGGCTGACGTTTTGCTCCGCTCTCGACGGTCACCGCGCAATGCAAGAACAGGCCAAAAACTGGCCAAAACGGCCCAAAAACGGGCCAAAACTGGCCATTTTTGGCTGCACGAGCGAGCGGCGAGCGGCGGACAGCGAGCGAAGCGAGAGGCAGCACCGTCCCTGCTATACGAAAGCCCCATCCAGCCCTGTGCCACCCGGGGGGTTCCAGGGTGCTGAGATGGCTGACGTTTTGCTCCGCTCTCGACGGTCACCGCGCAATGCAAGAACAGGCCAAAAACTGGCCAAAACGGCCCAAAAACGGGCCAAAACTGGCCATTTTTGGCTGCACGAGCGAGCGGCGAGCGGCGGACAGCGAGCGAAGCGAGAGGCAGCACCGTCCCTGCTATACGAAAGCCCCATCCAGCCCTGTGCCACCCGGGGGGTTCCAGGGTGCTGAGATGGCTGACGTTTTGCTCCGCTCTCGACGGTCACCGCGCAATGCAAGAACAGGCCAAAAACTGGCCAAAACGGCCCAAAAACGGGCCAAAACTGGCCATTTTTGGCTGCACGAGCGAGCGGCGAGCGGCGGACAGCGAGCGAAGCGAGAGGCAGCACCGTCCCTGCTATACGAAAGCCCCATCCAGCCCTGTGCCACCCGGGGGGTTCCAGGGTGCTGAGATGGCTGACGTTTTGCTCCGCTCTCGACGGTCACCGCGCAATGCAAGAACAGGCCAAAAACTGGCCAAAACGGCCCAAAAACGGGCCAAAACTGGCCATTTTTGGCTGCACGAGCGAGCGGCGAGCGGCGGACAGCGAGCGAAGCGAGAGGCAGCACCGTCCCTGCTATACGAAAGCCCCATCCAGCCCTGTGCCACCCGGGGGGTTCCAGGGTGCTGAGATGGCTGACGTTTTGCTCCGCTCTCGACGGTCACCGCGCAATGCAAGAACAGGCCAAAAACTGGCCAAAACGGCCCAAAAACGGGCCAAAACTGGCCATTTTTGGCTGCACGAGCGAGCGGCGAGCGGCGGACAGCGAGCGAAGCGAGAGGCAGCACCGTCCCTGCTATACGAAAGCCCCATCCAGCCCTGTGCCACCCGGGGGGTTCCAGGGTGCTGAGATGGCTGACGTTTTGCTCCGCTCTCGACGGTCACCGCGCAATGCAAGAACAGGCCA
>NW_027020724.1:37500-40000 GCF_036884655.1 Musa acuminata AAA Group
CCAAAACAGCCCAAAAACGGGCCAAAACTGGCCATTTTTTGCTGCGCGAGCGAGCGGAGAGCGGCGAACAGCGAGCGAAGCGCGAGGCAGCACCGTCCCTGCTATACGAAAGCCCCATCCAGCCCTGTGCCACCCGGGGGGTTCCAGGGTGCTGAGATGGCTGACATTTTGCTCCGCTCACGACGGTCACCGCGCCACACAAGAACAGCCCAAAAACAGGCCAAAACAGCCCAAAAACGGGCCAAAACTGGCCATTTTTGGCTGCGCGAGCGAGCGGCGAGCGGCGAACAGCGAGCGAAGCGAGAGGCAGCACCGTCCCTGCTATACGAAAGCCCCATCCAGCCCTGTGCCACCCGGGGTTCCAGGGTGCTGAGATGGCTGACGTTTTGCTCCGCTCACGACGGTCACCGCACCACGCAAGAACAGGCCAAAAACTGGCCAAAACAGCCCAAAAACGGGCCAAAACTGGCCATTTTTGGCTGCGCGAGCGAGCGGCGAGCGGCGAACAGCGAGCGAAGCGAGAGGCAGCACCGTCCCTGCTATACGAAAGCCCCATCCAGCCCTGTGCCACCCGGGGGGTTCCAGGGTGCTGAGATGGCTGACGTTTTGCTCCGCTCTCGACGGTCACCGCGCAATGCAAGAACAGGCCAAAAACTGGCCAAAACGGCCCAAAAACGGGCCAAAACTGGCCATTTTTGGCTGCGCGAGCGGCGAGCGGCGGACAGCGAGCGAAGCGAGAGGCAGCACCGTCCCTGCTATACGAAAGCCCCATCCAGCCCTGTGCCACCCGGGGGGTTCCAGGGTGCTGAGATGGCTGACGTTTTGCTCCGCTCTCGACGGTCACCGCGCAATGCAAGAACAGGCCAAAAACTGGCCAAAACGGCCCAAAAACGGGCCAAAACTGGCCATTTTTGGCTGCGCGAGCGAGCGGCGAGCGGCGGACAGCGAGCGAAGCGAGAGGCAGCACCGTCCCTGCTATACGAAAGCCCCATCCAGCCCTGTGCCACCCGGGGGGTTCCAGGGTGCTGAGATGGCTGACGTTTTGCTCCGCTCTCGACGGTCACCGCGCAATGCAAGAACAGGCCAAAAACTGGCCAAAACGGCCCAAAAACGGGCCAAAACTGGCCATTTTTGGCTGCACGAGCGAGCGGCGAGCGGCGGACAGCGAGCGAAGCGAGAGGCAGCACCGTCCCTGCTATACGAAAGCCCCATCCAGCCCTGTGCCACCCGGGGGGTTCCAGGGTGCTGAGATGGCTGACGTTTTGCTCCGCTCTCGACGGTCACCGCGCAATGCAAGAACAGGCCAAAAACTGGCCAAAACGGCCCAAAAACGGGCCAAAACTGGCCATTTTTGGCTGCACGAGCGAGCGGCGAGCGGCGGACAGCGAGCGAAGCGAGAGGCAGCACCGTCCCTGCTATACGAAAGCCCCATCCAGCCCTGTGCCACCCGGGGGGTTCCAGGGTGCTGAGATGGCTGACGTTTTGCTCCGCTCTCGACGGTCACCGCGCAATGCAAGAACAGGCCAAAAACTGGCCAAAACGGCCCAAAAACGGGCCAAAACTGGCCATTTTTGGCTGCACGAGCGAGCGGCGAGCGGCGGACAGCGAGCGAAGCGAGAGGCAGCACCGTCCCTGCTATACGAAAGCCCCATCCAGCCCTGTGCCACCCGGGGGGTTCCAGGGTGCTGAGATGGCTGACGTTTTGCTCCGCTCTCGACGGTCACCGCGCAATGCAAGAACAGGCCAAAAACTGGCCAAAACGGCCCAAAAACGGGCCAAAACTGGCCATTTTTGGCTGCACGAGCGAGCGGCGAGCGGCGGACAGCGAGCGAAGCGAGAGGCAGCACCGTCCCTGCTATACGAAAGCCCCATCCAGCCCTGTGCCACCCGGGGGGTTCCAGGGTGCTGAGATGGCTGACGTTTTGCTCCGCTCTCGACGGTCACCGCGCAATGCAAGAACAGGCCAAAAACTGGCCAAAACGGCCCAAAAACGGGCCAAAACTGGCCATTTTTGGCTGCGCGAGCGAGCGGCGAGCGGCGGACAGCGAGCGAAGCGAGAGGCAGCACCGTCCCTGCTATATACGAAAGCCCCATCCAGCCCTGTGCCACCCGGGGGGTTCCAGGGTGCTGAGATGGCTGACGTTTTGCTCCGCTCACGACGGTCACCGCACCACGCAAGAACGGACCATAAACAGGCCAAAACAGCCCAAAAACGGGCCAAAACTGGTCATTTTTGGCTGCGCGAGCGAGCGGCGAGCGGCGAACAGCGAGCGAAGCGTGAGGCAGCACCGTCCCTGCTATACGAAAGCCCCATCCAGCCCTGTGCCACCCGGGGGGTTCCAGGGTGCTGAGATGGCTGACGTTTTGCTCCGCTCACGACGGTCACCGCGCCATGCAAGAACGGACCAAAAACAGGCCAAAACAGCCCAAAAACGGGCCAAAACTGGCCATTTTTGGCTGAGCGAGCGAGCGGTGAGCGGCGAACAGCGAGCGAAGCGAG
>NW_027020724.1:60000-67500 GCF_036884655.1 Musa acuminata AAA Group
GCAGGTCCCGAAGGACCTGTAAAAGAGAAAGAGAGTTAGATCGAAAGAACGAGCAACGGACACGTCCCGAAGTCTCGCGAAAAGGAAAGCTTTACAAGCAATTCGTCGAACACCTTGTGTGCACAAGAGAAAAGAGGGAGAGGGGGAAAAACAAGGCTTTCAAGGATGAACGAACAGCTGCAAGCCCACAAACAGCCGCTCACCTGGTCCCGGACGCAACACCAAGTTCCCGTAAAGGTCACGTACGAACTTGCGAAAGAGTGTTCAACGCCCGGTATATAACCGAAGCCCCATCCAGCCATGTGCCACCCGGGGGGTTCCTGGGTGCTGAGATGGCTGACGTTTTGGTGAGCGGAGGCAGCACTCCGCTCACCTCCCGCGGCACGCGAAAACGAAGCCGTTTTGGGCTGTTTTGGGGCTGTTTTGCTCGGTTCGGTGAGCGGTCGCTTTGCAACGCTGCAGCTTGTTCGAACTTACATATTTACAAGCAAAATGACCCAAAACCATGAGAAAACATGCTGTTGGGCAGCTGTACATGCGGGTGTGAGCGACGAACGGTTCGTTGAACGGAGTTGTTGCGGGTGCGCGACGACCGTTCGTGACATTCTCCCCCACTTAAACTGTCGACGCCCTCGTCGACGCTTGTTGGTAGGTGTTGATGACTTCTTCTTCATGTCGCAGGGCGTCTTCAGGCTCCCAACTGGCTTCAGTTCGGGGAAGCTTTCGCCACTTCACCAAGTACTCTGTCTGTTCCGCTCCGTTGGGTAGCTTTATCTTGCGATCCGCCAGAATGGTTTCCACTCGCTTCTCGTAGGAGGCTGTGATGGGAGGTAGCCGAGTTGGAACACTTCGAGAAGCGTCTTGCGGATCTGAATGGTAGGCCTTCAGGTTGCTGGCGTGAAGAACGTTGTGAATTTTGAACCACGCCGGCAGCTGCAACTTGTAAGAAACATTGCCTACCCTGCTGATAATTGGGAAGGGCCCTTCATACTTACGCACCAATCCTTTGTGGACTCTTTTCCTGAAGAATTGGAGTGATGCTGGTTGGAGCTTTACCAACACCAAATCGCCAACTTTGAACTCCTGTGGTCGCCTTCCCAAATCTGCCCACTTCTTCATCCGTTTTGCCGCCTTCTCCAAGTAAGCCCGCGCAATATCGGCATTTCGATGCCACTCCTTTGCGAAATGGTAGGCTGATGGACTACTCCCAGTATACCCAATAGCCATAGTGTGCGGAGTCGACGGTTGTTGTCCTGTGATAATTTCGAAGGGGCTCTTGTTGGATGCAGAGCTCCGCTGCAAGTTGTAGGAGAATTGGGCGATGTCCAACAGCTTCACCCAATCTCGTTGATTGGCACTCACGTAGTGCCGGAGATACTGCTCTAAGAGCGAATTTATTCTTTCAGTCTGACCATCCGTCTGGGGGTGGAGGCTTGTAGAGAAGTATAACTTTGATCCCAACAATTTGAATAGCTCGGTCCAGAACCGTCCCAGAAACCGAGCGTCTCGATCACTAATGATATTGTGTGGGACTCCCCAATACTTCACTACACCCTTCATCATCAGTCTGGCCGCCTCTTCAGCTGAGCAGTGTAGGGGAGCAGCAATGAAAGTTGCATACTTTGAAAACCGATCGACCACTACAAGTATCGATCCAAGTCCCCCTACAGGTGGCAAGCTTGATATGAAGTCTAAGGAAATGCTCTCCCAAGGCCTTTCTGGTACGGGCAACGGCTCCAAAAGTCCCACCGGCTTCCGCTGCTCCACCTTGTCTTGTTGGCAAGTAAGGCATGTTCGAACATACTCCTCCACATCAATCCCCATTTTTGGCCAGTAGAAGGCTCTCTCCACGAGAGCCAACGTTCTGTGAATGCCGGGGTGTCCAGCCCAGAGGGAATCGTGACACTCTTTCAAGAGTTCACGCCTTAGATTGTCCACTCGGGGAACATAAACCCTATTCCCTTTTGTGTAAACAAGTCCCTCCTGGACCCAAAATCGTCGTGCCTTGCCTTCTTTGATGAGCTGCATCAGGATAACTGCCTGGGGATCACTATACAGTCCATCTCTGATTCGGGAAAGGAAGGTTGAGTGTAACTGACTTGCTTGGCCTCTGCCCTCCAGTTGTGCAGCATTCACGCACTCCACCTTCCGACTCAGCGCATCGGCCACGACATTCGCCTTCCCGGGCTTATATTCCATTGCCATATCAAATTCAGCCAGGAAGTCCTGCCACCGTGCTTGCTTTGGGGAGAGCTTCTTCTGAGTTTGGAAATAACTCAGGGCGATGTTATCTGTCCTCAGCACAAATCGCGACCCGAGGAGGTAGTGTCGCCAAACTCGTAGGCAGTGGATCACCGCTGTCATCTCCTTCTCATGCACTGGATACCGCCTCTCGGTCTCGTTGAGTTTGCGGCTCTCGTAGGCCACCGGATGACCTTCTTGCATGAGTACTCCACCAATAGCAAAGTCCGAAGCATCTGTATGGACTTCAAAGGGCTCTCCATAGTTTGGCAATTTGAGCACTGGTTCTTCCAAAACAGCAGCCTTTAGATCTTGGAATGCTATCTCACATCTGTCAGACCACTTCCAAGGCTGCTCCTTCTTCAGCAACTCCGTCAGTGGAGTTGCCCGCTTCGAATATCCCGCGATGAAGCGTCGGTAGTAGTTGACGAAACCAAGGAAGGATCTCAACTCTGGCACCTTCTTTGGAGTTCGCCATTCCGCAACTGCTTGCACCTTCGACTTGTCCATCCGGATGGAGCCATCACCGATTCGGTGCCCCAAGAACAGGATCTCAGTTTGAGCAAAGTAGCATTTCTCCCTTTTTACGAACAAAGTGTTCTCCCTGAGAACCTTGAAAATCGTCCGAAGGTGCTTGACGTGCTCCTCGAGCGTTTGGCTGTAAACGACGATGTCGTCCAAGTAGACGACCACGAACTTATCCAAATACTCCTTGAATAGCTGGTTCATGAGAGTACAGAATGTTGCCGGAGCGTTGGTTAAGCCGAAAGGCATCACCAAGAACTCAAACGCTCCATATCTGGTCACACATGTAGTCTTTGCTTCGTCGCCTTCAGCAATGCGCACCTGCCAATACCCCGACCGAAGGTCGAGTTTTGAGAAATACTTTGCCTTGCCCAATTGGTCGAACAAGTCCGCGATGAGCGGGATGGGATACTTGTTCTTCACTGTTACTTTGTTGAGGGCTCGGTAGTCGACGCATAATCGGAGACTCCCATCTTGTTTCTTCTGAAAGAGAACTGGAGCTCCGAAAGGTGCTTTTGAGCTGCGGATGAGACCACCGCTTAGCAGTTCACCTAACTGCTTTCTGAGTTCTGCCAACTCTGGCGGGGGCATGCGATAGGGTGGTCTCGCTGGAGGCTTCACTCCTGGCTCCAGCTCAATACTGTGATCCACGCCTCTGCGTGGCGGAAGAGTCTTCGGCAACTCAGGTGGCATAACGTCTTTGAACTCCTTCAGGACGTTGGCCACCACAGCAGGTTCTTGAATGGCTTCTTCATTGAGTGGCTCTAGCTTCATAGCAGCCACGAATGTTAGTTCGCCCTTTCGCACCCCTTTCTTCAATTGTAATGCCGAAATATGTTGGGGCTCCTTGGTTCCTCTCCGAGAGACGGGCACCACACAGGGGTCATCGCCTCCCATCATACATAGGGAATTCAAGAATGGCATCGGCACCAACTTCGCCGCGTGCATAAACTCCATTCCAAGAATCACTTGGAAGTCGTCTAGTGGCACGGCCATCATGTTGGTGGTTCCGCTCCAAGTCCCGATTCTGATGGGAACTCCCTTTGCCAATCCGGAGATTCGCCTGGCCTCCGAGTTCACTGCTTTCATTCGGCTTGGGCTCTTCTCCAATGTCAACCCAAGTCGCTGTGCTTCACGATCGGCTATGAAGTTGTGGGTAGCGCCCGTGTCCACCATTGCACGGGTCGTTTGGCCATTCAGCTTGATGTCCACATACATCAGTTCACTACTTCCTGCTTTTTGTGCCTTCGTCTTCGTGTTCTCCCCCACTTGACCCCGCATAGCGTTCAACAAACGCATTGCTCCCATTCGGGGTCCTTGCGACTCTTCATCGTCGCTGCTGGATTCAGAACTGCTTGAGCTAAGGGCAACAGTTTTGCCCTTGTCCGATCGGGGAGGGTGGATGGAAGCTGTCAAAGCGTTGAGTGCCTGCTTCTGTGGGCACTCCCTTACCATGTGCGGTCCTCCGCACAAGAAGCATCCTCCAGGTTTTGAGGCCTTGCCTTTTGGATTCGGCCCTTTGTGGGAGCTCTTCTTCTTCTGTTCGCCCCCGAGCTCCTTCCCTCGAGAATGTTTTTGAGGGCGATTGCTTGAAGATTGTTTCCTTCTCGCTGGGTCTTCGGAGGAAACGAAGTCGGTGAGCCTTTCTGCAGCTGCAATTGCCCCGACCACGTCGGTAACATTCCTTCGATTCAGCTCTTGCTGAGCCCATGGTTTCAAACCATCAAGGAAACTGAACAACTTGTCCTTCTCGGACATGTCCTGTATGTCCAGCATCAGTGCAGAAAACTGCTTTACATAGTCTCGGATGGTGGTACTTTGGCGGAGTTGTCTCAACTTCCTTCTTGCGACGAACTCTGTGTTCTCCGGTAGGAACTGAGTTCTCAACTCCCGCTTCAAGTCTTCCCATGTGTCGACTCGACACCGACCTTGTTGGATCTCCTCCCAACGAGTTCGCCACCAAAGTTTCGCATCTCCATTCAGATACATTGTTGCTATAGAAACTTTGGTATCTTCAGAATCGGGCCTCGTAGCTCGGAAGTATTGTTCCATGTCGAACAGAAAGTTCTCGAGCTCCTTGGCATCTCTGGCCCCTCCGTATCCATGGGGCTCAGGTGCCCTCAAGTTTTGTGGCGGTGCAACGCGGGTGTTGCCTCCTCCCGCATTTAGCGTTCTTGTGAGCATAGCCACCTTTGCCGTGAGTTCCGCCACAACGTCTTGTAAGTGCAGCACGGAGTCCTTGGTGTCATCGGACAGTCGGTCGACTAGGGCCTCGACCTTGTCGATCCTGGACTCCGCTTCCTCTTGCGAGCTCTCTACCCCAACAAGTCTTTGTTGGCCATGGTAGAGTTCCTCCATGCTCGCTTCCAGAACATCCAGGCGGGTTTCCGCCGTCGTGAGTCTCTCCTTATGACTCTTTTTCCCAGTTAGCGCACCAGATTGCGCTTCCTCCGCTCGCGGAGAGTTACCAACTTCTCGCTCATCCTGTTCGCTGCCGCGATCCTCGTGAGCGGCTCCAACAGCATGAGAGCGAGTGTGCACATGCAGCCCACCTGCGGCTGCTTGGGGCAAGGGTCCAGCTTGCCCCGTCTTGCTCGATTCGCCACGATGCTTTGCCATGGCGAAGTTGCGAAGTTCGTTCGCTGTTCGATCGAAGAGCTTGCCCGCTCTGATACCACAATGTCACGACCTTAGCTGGAATTGCCTAAGGCGTGCGGCACCCTTGCGGCCAAAGACGCGAACTTAGCTTGCGTTGCCTAAGTCGCGAGTCACCCGTGCGGCAAAGACGCGAACTTAGCTTTGCCTTGCCTAAGTCGCGCTTCGCCCTTGCGATCTTGCTCCGCAAGGATCAGCCCACTTTGTAACCTCTCGCAGGTCCCGAAGGACCTGTAAAAGAGAAAGAGAGTTAGATCGAAAGAACGAGCAACGGACACGTCCCGAAGTCTCGCGAAAAGGAAAGCTTTACAAGCAATTCGTCGAACACCTTGTGTGCACAAGAGAAAAGAGGGAGAGGGGGAAAAACAAGGCTTTCAAGGATGAACGAACAGCTGCAAGCCCACAAACAGCCGCTCACCTGGTCCCGGACGCAACACCAAGTTCCCGTAAAGGTCACGTACGAACTTGCGAAAGAGTGTTCAACGCCCGGTATATAACCGAAGCCCCATCCAGCCATGTGCCACCCGGGGGGTTCCTGGGTGCTGAGATGGCTGACGTTTTGGTGAGCGGAGGCAGCACTCCGCTCACCTCCCGCGGCACGCGAAAACGAAGCCGTTTTGGGCTGTTTTGGGGCTGTTTTGCTCGGTTCGGTGAGCGGTCGCTTTGCAACGCTGCAGCTTGTTCGAACTTACATATTTACAAGCAAAATGACCCAAAACCATGAGAAAACATGCTGTTGGGCAGCTGTACATGCGGGTGTGAGCGACGAACGGTTCGTTGAACGGAGTTGTTGCGGGTGCGCGACGACCGTTCGTGACAACCCGGGGGGTTCCAGGGTGCTGAGATGGCTGACATTTTGCTCCGCTCACGACGGTCGCCGCGGCACACAAGAACAGCCCAAAAACAGGCCAAAACAGCCCAAAAACGGGCCAAAACTGGCCATTTTTGGCTGCGCGAGCGAGCAGCGAGCGGCGGACAGCGAGCGAAGCGAGAGGCAGCACCGTCCCTGCTATACGAAAGCCCCATCCAGCCCTGTGCCACCCGGGGGGTTCCAGGGTGCTGAGATGGCTGACGTTTTGCTCCGCTCACGACGGTCGCCGCGGCACGCAAGAACAGGCCAAAAACTGGCCAAAACAGCCCAAAAACGGGCCAAAACTGGCCATTTTTTGCTGCGCGAGCGAGCGGAGAGCGGCGAACAGCGAGCGAAGCGCGAGGCAGCACCGTCCCTGCTATACGAAAGCCCCATCCAGCCCTGTGCCACCCGGGGGGTTCCAGGGTGCTGAGATGGCTGACATTTTGCTCCGCTCACGACGGTCACCGCGCCACACAAGAACAGCCCAAAAACAGGCCAAAACAGCCCAAAAACGGGCCAAAACTGGCCATTTTTGGCTGCGCGAGCGAGCGGCGAGCGGCGAACAGCGAGCGAAGCGAGAGGCAGCACCGTCCCTGCTATACGAAAGCCCCATCCAGCCCTGTGCCACCCGGGGGGTTCCAGGGTGCTGAGATGGCTGACGTTTTGCTCCGCTCACGACGGTCACCGCACCACGCAAGAACAGGCCAAAAACTGGCCAAAACAGCCCAAAAACGGGCCAAAACTGGCCATTTTTGGCTGCGCGAGCGAGCGGCGAGCGGCGAACAGCGAGCGAAGCGAGAGGCAGCACCGTCCCTGCTATACGAAAGCCCCATCCAGCCCTGTGCCACCCGGGGGGTTCCAGGGTGCTGAGATGGCTGACGTTTTGCTCCGCTCTCGACGGTCACCGCGCAATGCAAGAACAGGCCAAAAACTGGCCAAAACGGCCCAAAAACGGGCCAAAACTGGCCATTTTTGGCTGCGCGAGCGGCGAGCGGCGGACAGCGAGCGAAGCGAGAGGCAGCACCGTCCCTGCTATACGAAAGCCCCATCCAGCCCTGTGCCACCCGGGGGGTTCCAGGGTGCTGAGATGGCTGACGTTTTGCTCCGCTCTCGACGGTCACCGCGCAATGCAAGAACAGGCCAAAAACTGGCCAAAACGGCCCAAAAACGGGCCAAAACTGGCCATTTTTGGCTGCGCGAGCGAGCGGCGAGCGGCGGACAGCGAG
>NW_027020724.1:87500-90000 GCF_036884655.1 Musa acuminata AAA Group
TCCCTGCTATACGAAAGCCCCATCCAGCCCTGTGCCACCCGGGGGGTTCCAGGGTGCTGAGATGGCTGACGTTTTGCTCCGCTCACGACGGTCACCGCACCACGCAAGAACAGGCCAAAAACTGGCCAAAACAGCCCAAAAACGGGCCAAAACTGGCCATTTTTGGCTGCGCGAGCGAGCGGCGAGCGGCGAACAGCGAGCGAAGCGAGAGGCAGCACCGTCCCTGCTATACGAAAGCCCCATCCAGCCCTGTGCCACCCGGGGGGTTCCAGGGTGCTGAGATGGCTGACGTTTTGCTCCGCTCTCGACGGTCACCGCGCAATGCAAGAACAGGCCAAAAACTGGCCAAAACGGCCCAAAAACGGGCCAAAACTGGCCATTTTTGGCTGCGCGAGCGGCGAGCGGCGGACAGCGAGCGAAGCGAGAGGCAGCACCGTCCCTGCTATACGAAAGCCCCATCCAGCCCTGTGCCACCCGGGGGGTTCCAGGGTGCTGAGATGGCTGACGTTTTGCTCCGCTCTCGACGGTCACCGCGCAATGCAAGAACAGGCCAAAAACTGGCCAAAACGGCCCAAAAACGGGCCAAAACTAGCCATTTTTGGCTGCGCGAGCGAGCGGCGAGCGGCGGACAGCGAGCGAAGCGAGAGGCAGCACCGTCCCTGCTATACGAAAGCCCCATCCAGCCCTGTGCCACCCGGGGGGTTCCAGGGTGCTGAGATGGCTGACGTTTTGCTCCGCTCTCGACGGTCACCGCGCAATGCAAGAACAGGCCAAAAACTGGCCAAAACGGCCCAAAAACGGGCCAAAACTGGCCATTTTTGGCTGCACGAGCGAGCGGCGAGCGGCGGACAGCGAGCGAAGCGAGAGGCAGCACCGTCCCTGCTATACGAAAGCCCCATCCAGCCCTGTGCCACCCGGGGGGTTCCAGGGTGCTGAGATGGCTGACGTTTTGCTCCGCTCTCGACGGTCACCGCGCAATGCAAGAACAGGCCAAAAACTGGCCAAAACGGCCCAAAAACGGGCCAAAACTGGCCATTTTTGGCTGCACGAGCGAGCGGCGAGCGGCGGACAGCGAGCGAAGCGAGAGGCAGCACCGTCCCTGCTATACGAAAGCCCCATCCAGCCCTGTGCCACCCGGGGGGTTCCAGGGTGCTGAGATGGCTGACGTTTTGCTCCGCTCTCGACGGTCACCGCGCAATGCAAGAACAGGCCAAAAACTGGCCAAAACGGCCCAAAAACGGGCCAAAACTGGCCATTTTTGGCTGCACGAGCGAGCGGCGAGCGGCGGACAGCGAGCGAAGCGAGAGGCAGCACCGTCCCTGCTATACGAAAGCCCCATCCAGCCCTGTGCCACCCGGGGGGTTCCAGGGTGCTGAGATGGCTGACGTTTTGCTCCGCTCTCGACGGTCACCGCGCAATGCAAGAACAGGCCAAAAACTGGCCAAAACGGCCCAAAAACGGGCCAAAACTGGCCATTTTTGGCTGCACGAGCGAGCGGCGAGCGGCGGACAGCGAGCGAAGCGAGAGGCAGCACCGTCCCTGCTATACGAAAGCCCCATCCAGCCCTGTGCCACCCGGGGGGTTCCAGGGTGCTGAGATGGCTGACGTTTTGCTCCGCTCTCGACGGTCACCGCGCAATGCAAGAACAGGCCAAAAACTGGCCAAAACGGCCCAAAAACGGGCCAAAACTGGCCATTTTTGGCTGCGCGAGCGAGCGGCGAGCGGCGGACAGCGAGCGAAGCGAGAGGCAGCACCGTCCCTGCTATATACGAAAGCCCCATCCAGCCCTGTGCCACCCGGGGGGTTCCAGGGTGCTGAGATGGCTGACGTTTTGCTCCGCTCACGACGGTCACCGCACCACGCAAGAACGGACCATAAACAGGCCAAAACAGCCCAAAAACGGGCCAAAACTGGTCATTTTTGGCTGCGCGAGCGAGCGGCGAGCGGCGAACAGCGAGCGAAGCGTGAGGCAGCACCGTCCCTGCTATACGAAAGCCCCATCCAGCCCTGTGCCACCCGGGGGGTTCCAGGGTGCTGAGATGGCTGACGTTTTGCTCCGCTCACGACGGTCACCGCGCCATGCAAGAACGGACCAAAAACAGGCCAAAACAGCCCAAAAACGGGCCAAAACTGGCCATTTTTGGCTGAGCGAGCGAGCGGTGAGCGGCGAACAGCGAGCGAAGCGAGAGGCAGCACCGTCCCTGCTATACGAAAGCCCCATCCAGCCCTGTGCCACCCGGGGGGTTCCAGGGTGCTGAGATGGCTGACGTTTTGCTCCGCTCACGACGGTCGCCGTGCCACGCAAGAACGGACCAAAAACAGGCCAAAACAGCCCAAAAACGGGCCAAAACTGGCCATTTTAGGTTGCGCGAGCGAGCGGCGAGCGGCGAACAGCGAGCGAAGCGTGAGGCAGCACCGTCCCTGCTATACGAAAGCCCCATCCAGCCCTGTGCCACCCGGGGGGTTCCAAGGTGCTGAGATGGCTGACGTTTTGCTCCGC
>NW_027020724.1:110000-112500 GCF_036884655.1 Musa acuminata AAA Group
AGAACAGCCCAAAAACAGGCCAAAACAGCCCAAAAACGGGCCAAAACTGGCCATTTTTGGCTGCGCGAGCGAGCGGCGAGCGGCGAACAGCGAGCGAAGCGAGAGGCAGCACCGTCCCTGCTATACGAAAGCCCCATCCAGCCCTGTGCCACCCGGGGGGTTCCAGGGTGCTGAGATGGCTGACGTTTTGCTCCGCTCACGACGGTCACCGCACCACGCAAGAACAGGCCAAAAACTGGCCAAAACAGCCCAAAAACGGGCCAAAACTGGCCATTTTTGGCTGCGCGAGCGAGCGGCGAGCGGCGAACAGCGAGCGAAGCGAGAGGCAGCACCGTCCCTGCTATACGAAAGCCCCATCCAGCCCTGTGCCACCCGGGGGGTTCCAGGGTGCTGAGATGGCTGACGTTTTGCTCCGCTCTCGACGGTCACCGCGCAATGCAAGAACAGGCCAAAAACTGGCCAAAACGGCCCAAAAACGGGCCAAAACTGGCCATTTTTGGCTGCGCGAGCGGCGAGCGGCGGACAGCGAGCGAAGCGAGAGGCAGCACCGTCCCTGCTATACGAAAGCCCCATCCAGCCCTGTGCCACCCGGGGGGTTCCAGGGTGCTGAGATGGCTGACGTTTTGCTCCGCTCTCGACGGTCACCGCGCAATGCAAGAACAGGCCAAAAACTGGCCAAAACGGCCCAAAAACGGGCCAAAACTGGCCATTTTTGGCTGCGCGAGCGAGCGGCGAGCGGCGGACAGCGAGCGAAGCGAGAGGCAGCACCGTCCCTGCTATACGAAAGCCCCATCCAGCCCTGTGCCACCCGGGGGGTTCCAGGGTGCTGAGATGGCTGACGTTTTGCTCCGCTCTCGACGGTCACCGCGCAATGCAAGAACAGGCCAAAAACTGGCCAAAACGGCCCAAAAACGGGCCAAAACTGGCCATTTTTGGCTGCACGAGCGAGCGGCGAGCGGCGGACAGCGAGCGAAGCGAGAGGCAGCACCGTCCCTGCTATACGAAAGCCCCATCCAGCCCTGTGCCACCCGGGGGGTTCCAGGGTGCTGAGATGGCTGACGTTTTGCTCCGCTCTCGACGGTCACCGCGCAATGCAAGAACAGGCCAAAAACTGGCCAAAACGGCCCAAAAACGGGCCAAAACTGGCCATTTTTGGCTGCACGAGCGAGCGGCGAGCGGCGGACAGCGAGCGAAGCGAGAGGCAGCACCGTCCCTGCTATACGAAAGCCCCATCCAGCCCTGTGCCACCCGGGGGGTTCCAGGGTGCTGAGATGGCTGACGTTTTGCTCCGCTCTCGACGGTCACCGCGCAATGCAAGAACAGGCCAAAAACTGGCCAAAACGGCCCAAAAACGGGCCAAAACTGGCCATTTTTGGCTGCACGAGCGAGCGGCGAGCGGCGGACAGCGAGCGAAGCGAGAGGCAGCACCGTCCCTGCTATACGAAAGCCCCATCCAGCCCTGTGCCACCCGGGGGGTTCCAGGGTGCTGAGATGGCTGACGTTTTGCTCCGCTCTCGACGGTCACCGCGCAATGCAAGAACAGGCCAAAAACTGGCCAAAACGGCCCAAAAACGGGCCAAAACTGGCCATTTTTGGCTGCACGAGCGAGCGGCGAGCGGCGGACAGCGAGCGAAGCGAGAGGCAGCACCGTCCCTGCTATACGAAAGCCCCATCCAGCCCTGTGCCACCCGGGGGGTTCCAGGGTGCTGAGATGGCTGACGTTTTGCTCCGCTCTCGACGGTCACCGCGCAATGCAAGAACAGGCCAAAAACTGGCCAAAACGGCCCAAAAACGGGCCAAAACTGGCCATTTTTGGCTGCGCGAGCGAGCGGCGAGCGGCGGACAGCGAGCGAAGCGAGAGGCAGCACCGTCCCTGCTATATACGAAAGCCCCATCCAGCCCTGTGCCACCCGGGGGGTTCCAGGGTGCTGAGATGGCTGACGTTTTGCTCCGCTCACGACGGTCACCGCACCACGCAAGAACGGACCATAAACAGGCCAAAACAGCCCAAAAACGGGCCAAAACTGGTCATTTTTGGCTGCGCGAGCGAGCGGCGAGCGGCGAACAGCGAGCGAAGCGTGAGGCAGCACCGTCCCTGCTATACGAAAGCCCCATCCAGCCCTGTGCCACCCGGGGGGTTCCAGGGTGCTGAGATGGCTGACGTTTTGCTCCGCTCACGACGGTCACCGCGCCATGCAAGAACGGACCAAAAACAGGCCAAAACAGCCCAAAAACGGGCCAAAACTGGCCATTTTTGGCTGAGCGAGCGAGCGGTGAGCGGCGAACAGCGAGCGAAGCGAGAGGCAGCACCGTCCCTGCTATACGAAAGCCCCATCCAGCCCTGTGCCACCCGGGGGGTTCCAGGGTGCTGAGATGGCTGACGTTTTGCTCCGCTCACGACGGTCGCCGTGCCACGCAAGAACGGACCAAAAACAGGCCAAAACAGCCCAAAAACGGGCCAAAACTGGCCATTTTAGGTTGCGCGAGCGAGCGGCGAGCG
>NW_027020724.1:132500-135000 GCF_036884655.1 Musa acuminata AAA Group
CAGCACCGTCCCTGCTATACGAAAGCCCCATCCAGCCCTGTGCCACCCGGGGGGTTCCAGGGTGCTGAGATGGCTGACATTTTGCTCCGCTCACGACGGTCACCGCGCCACACAAGAACAGCCCAAAAACAGGCCAAAACAGCCCAAAAACGGGCCAAAACTGGCCATTTTTGGCTGCGCGAGCGAGCGGCGAGCGGCGAACAGCGAGCGAAGCGAGAGGCAGCACCGTCCCTGCTATACGAAAGCCCCATCCAGCCCTGTGCCACCCGGGGGGTTCCAGGGTGCTGAGATGGCTGACGTTTTGCTCCGCTCACGACGGTCACCGCACCACGCAAGAACAGGCCAAAAACTGGCCAAAACAGCCCAAAAACGGGCCAAAACTGGCCATTTTTGGCTGCGCGAGCGAGCGGCGAGCGGCGAACAGCGAGCGAAGCGAGAGGCAGCACCGTCCCTGCTATACGAAAGCCCCATCCAGCCCTGTGCCACCCGGGGGGTTCCAGGGTGCTGAGATGGCTGACGTTTTGCTCCGCTCTCGACGGTCACCGCGCAATGCAAGAACAGGCCAAAAACTGGCCAAAACGGCCCAAAAACGGGCCAAAACTGGCCATTTTTGGCTGCGCGAGCGGCGAGCGGCGGACAGCGAGCGAAGCGAGAGGCAGCACCGTCCCTGCTATACGAAAGCCCCATCCAGCCCTGTGCCACCCGGGGGGTTCCAGGGTGCTGAGATGGCTGACGTTTTGCTCCGCTCTCGACGGTCACCGCGCAATGCAAGAACAGGCCAAAAACTGGCCAAAACGGCCCAAAAACGGGCCAAAACTGGCCATTTTTGGCTGCGCGAGCGAGCGGCGAGCGGCGGACAGCGAGCGAAGCGAGAGGCAGCACCGTCCCTGCTATACGAAAGCCCCATCCAGCCCTGTGCCACCCGGGGGGTTCCAGGGTGCTGAGATGGCTGACGTTTTGCTCCGCTCTCGACGGTCACCGCGCAATGCAAGAACAGGCCAAAAACTGGCCAAAACGGCCCAAAAACGGGCCAAAACTGGCCATTTTTGGCTGCACGAGCGAGCGGCGAGCGGCGGACAGCGAGCGAAGCGAGAGGCAGCACCGTCCCTGCTATACGAAAGCCCCATCCAGCCCTGTGCCACCCGGGGGGTTCCAGGGTGCTGAGATGGCTGACGTTTTGCTCCGCTCTCGACGGTCACCGCGCAATGCAAGAACAGGCCAAAAACTGGCCAAAACGGCCCAAAAACGGGCCAAAACTGGCCATTTTTGGCTGCACGAGCGAGCGGCGAGCGGCGGACAGCGAGCGAAGCGAGAGGCAGCACCGTCCCTGCTATACGAAAGCCCCATCCAGCCCTGTGCCACCCGGGGGGTTCCAGGGTGCTGAGATGGCTGACGTTTTGCTCCGCTCTCGACGGTCACCGCGCAATGCAAGAACAGGCCAAAAACTGGCCAAAACGGCCCAAAAACGGGCCAAAACTGGCCATTTTTGGCTGCACGAGCGAGCGGCGAGCGGCGGACAGCGAGCGAAGCGAGAGGCAGCACCGTCCCTGCTATACGAAAGCCCCATCCAGCCCTGTGCCACCCGGGGGGTTCCAGGGTGCTGAGATGGCTGACGTTTTGCTCCGCTCTCGACGGTCACCGCGCAATGCAAGAACAGGCCAAAAACTGGCCAAAACGGCCCAAAAACGGGCCAAAACTGGCCATTTTTGGCTGCACGAGCGAGCGGCGAGCGGCGGACAGCGAGCGAAGCGAGAGGCAGCACCGTCCCTGCTATACGAAAGCCCCATCCAGCCCTGTGCCACCCGGGGGGTTCCAGGGTGCTGAGATGGCTGACGTTTTGCTCCGCTCTCGACGGTCACCGCGCAATGCAAGAACAGGCCAAAAACTGGCCAAAACGGCCCAAAAACGGGCCAAAACTGGCCATTTTTGGCTGCGCGAGCGAGCGGCGAGCGGCGGACAGCGAGCGAAGCGAGAGGCAGCACCGTCCCTGCTATATACGAAAGCCCCATCCAGCCCTGTGCCACCCGGGGGGTTCCAGGGTGCTGAGATGGCTGACGTTTTGCTCCGCTCACGACGGTCACCGCACCACGCAAGAACGGACCATAAACAGGCCAAAACAGCCCAAAAACGGGCCAAAACTGGTCATTTTTGGCTGCGCGAGCGAGCGGCGAGCGGCGAACAGCGAGCGAAGCGTGAGGCAGCACCGTCCCTGCTATACGAAAGCCCCATCCAGCCCTGTGCCACCCGGGGGGTTCCAGGGTGCTGAGATGGCTGACGTTTTGCTCCGCTCACGACGGTCACCGCGCCATGCAAGAACGGACCAAAAACAGGCCAAAACAGCCCAAAAACGGGCCAAAACTGGCCATTTTTGGCTGAGCGAGCGAGCGGTGAGCGGCGAACAGCGAGCGAAGCGAGAGGCAGCACCGTCCCTGCTATACGAAAGCCCCATCCAGCCCTGTGCCACCCGGGGGGTTCCAGGGTGCTGAGATGGCTGACGTTT
>NW_027020724.1:155000-157500 GCF_036884655.1 Musa acuminata AAA Group
GCCGCGGCACGCAAGAACAGGCCAAAAACTGGCCAAAACAGCCCAAAAACGGGCCAAAACTGGCCATTTTTTGCTGCGCGAGCGAGCGGAGAGCGGCGAACAGCGAGCGAAGCGCGAGGCAGCACCGTCCCTGCTATACGAAAGCCCCATCCAGCCCTGTGCCACCCGGGGGGTTCCAGGGTGCTGAGATGGCTGACATTTTGCTCCGCTCACGACGGTCACCGCGCCACACAAGAACAGCCCAAAAACAGGCCAAAACAGCCCAAAAACGGGCCAAAACTGGCCATTTTTGGCTGCGCGAGCGAGCGGCGAGCGGCGAACAGCGAGCGAAGCGAGAGGCAGCACCGTCCCTGCTATACGAAAGCCCCATCCAGCCCTGTGCCACCCGGGGGGTTCCAGGGTGCTGAGATGGCTGACGTTTTGCTCCGCTCACGACGGTCACCGCACCACGCAAGAACAGGCCAAAAACTGGCCAAAACAGCCCAAAAACGGGCCAAAACTGGCCATTTTTGGCTGCGCGAGCGAGCGGCGAGCGGCGAACAGCGAGCGAAGCGAGAGGCAGCACCGTCCCTGCTATACGAAAGCCCCATCCAGCCCTGTGCCACCCGGGGGGTTCCAGGGTGCTGAGATGGCTGACGTTTTGCTCCGCTCTCGACGGTCACCGCGCAATGCAAGAACAGGCCAAAAACTGGCCAAAACGGCCCAAAAACGGGCCAAAACTGGCCATTTTTGGCTGCGCGAGCGGCGAGCGGCGGACAGCGAGCGAAGCGAGAGGCAGCACCGTCCCTGCTATACGAAAGCCCCATCCAGCCCTGTGCCACCCGGGGGGTTCCAGGGTGCTGAGATGGCTGACGTTTTGCTCCGCTCTCGACGGTCACCGCGCAATGCAAGAACAGGCCAAAAACTGGCCAAAACGGCCCAAAAACGGGCCAAAACTGGCCATTTTTGGCTGCGCGAGCGAGCGGCGAGCGGCGGACAGCGAGCGAAGCGAGAGGCAGCACCGTCCCTGCTATACGAAAGCCCCATCCAGCCCTGTGCCACCCGGGGGGTTCCAGGGTGCTGAGATGGCTGACGTTTTGCTCCGCTCTCGACGGTCACCGCGCAATGCAAGAACAGGCCAAAAACTGGCCAAAACGGCCCAAAAACGGGCCAAAACTGGCCATTTTTGGCTGCACGAGCGAGCGGCGAGCGGCGGACAGCGAGCGAAGCGAGAGGCAGCACCGTCCCTGCTATACGAAAGCCCCATCCAGCCCTGTGCCACCCGGGGGGTTCCAGGGTGCTGAGATGGCTGACGTTTTGCTCCGCTCTCGACGGTCACCGCGCAATGCAAGAACAGGCCAAAAACTGGCCAAAACGGCCCAAAAACGGGCCAAAACTGGCCATTTTTGGCTGCACGAGCGAGCGGCGAGCGGCGGACAGCGAGCGAAGCGAGAGGCAGCACCGTCCCTGCTATACGAAAGCCCCATCCAGCCCTGTGCCACCCGGGGGGTTCCAGGGTGCTGAGATGGCTGACGTTTTGCTCCGCTCTCGACGGTCACCGCGCAATGCAAGAACAGGCCAAAAACTGGCCAAAACGGCCCAAAAACGGGCCAAAACTGGCCATTTTTGGCTGCACGAGCGAGCGGCGAGCGGCGGACAGCGAGCGAAGCGAGAGGCAGCACCGTCCCTGCTATACGAAAGCCCCATCCAGCCCTGTGCCACCCGGGGGGTTCCAGGGTGCTGAGATGGCTGACGTTTTGCTCCGCTCTCGACGGTCACCGCGCAATGCAAGAACAGGCCAAAAACTGGCCAAAACGGCCCAAAAACGGGCCAAAACTGGCCATTTTTGGCTGCACGAGCGAGCGGCGAGCGGCGGACAGCGAGCGAAGCGAGAGGCAGCACCGTCCCTGCTATACGAAAGCCCCATCCAGCCCTGTGCCACCCGGGGGGTTCCAGGGTGCTGAGATGGCTGACGTTTTGCTCCGCTCTCGACGGTCACCGCGCAATGCAAGAACAGGCCAAAAACTGGCCAAAACGGCCCAAAAACGGGCCAAAACTGGCCATTTTTGGCTGCGCGAGCGAGCGGCGAGCGGCGGACAGCGAGCGAAGCGAGAGGCAGCACCGTCCCTGCTATATACGAAAGCCCCATCCAGCCCTGTGCCACCCGGGGGGTTCCAGGGTGCTGAGATGGCTGACGTTTTGCTCCGCTCACGACGGTCACCGCACCACGCAAGAACGGACCATAAACAGGCCAAAACAGCCCAAAAACGGGCCAAAACTGGTCATTTTTGGCTGCGCGAGCGAGCGGCGAGCGGCGAACAGCGAGCGAAGCGTGAGGCAGCACCGTCCCTGCTATACGAAAGCCCCATCCAGCCCTGTGCCACCCGGGGGGTTCCAGGGTGCTGAGATGGCTGACGTTTTGCTCCGCTCACGACGGTCACCGCGCCATGCAAGAACGGACCAAAAACAGGCCAAAACAGCCCAAAAACGGGCCAAAACTGGCCATTTTTGGCTGAGCGAG
>NW_027020724.1:177500-180000 GCF_036884655.1 Musa acuminata AAA Group
GCGAAGCGAGAGGCAGCACCGTCCCTGCTATACGAAAGCCCCATCCAGCCCTGTGCCACCCGGGGGGTTCCAGGGTGCTGAGATGGCTGACGTTTTGCTCCGCTCACGACGGTCGCCGCGGCACGCAAGAACAGGCCAAAAACTGGCCAAAACAGCCCAAAAACGGGCCAAAACTGGCCATTTTTTGCTGCGCGAGCGAGCGGAGAGCGGCGAACAGCGAGCGAAGCGCGAGGCAGCACCGTCCCTGCTATACGAAAGCCCCATCCAGCCCTGTGCCACCCGGGGGGTTCCAGGGTGCTGAGATGGCTGACATTTTGCTCCGCTCACGACGGTCACCGCGCCACACAAGAACAGCCCAAAAACAGGCCAAAACAGCCCAAAAACGGGCCAAAACTGGCCATTTTTGGCTGCGCGAGCGAGCGGCGAGCGGCGAACAGCGAGCGAAGCGAGAGGCAGCACCGTCCCTGCTATACGAAAGCCCCATCCAGCCCTGTGCCACCCGGGGGGTTCCAGGGTGCTGAGATGGCTGACGTTTTGCTCCGCTCACGACGGTCACCGCACCACGCAAGAACAGGCCAAAAACTGGCCAAAACAGCCCAAAAACGGGCCAAAACTGGCCATTTTTGGCTGCGCGAGCGAGCGGCGAGCGGCGAACAGCGAGCGAAGCGAGAGGCAGCACCGTCCCTGCTATACGAAAGCCCCATCCAGCCCTGTGCCACCCGGGGGGTTCCAGGGTGCTGAGATGGCTGACGTTTTGCTCCGCTCTCGACGGTCACCGCGCAATGCAAGAACAGGCCAAAAACTGGCCAAAACGGCCCAAAAACGGGCCAAAACTGGCCATTTTTGGCTGCGCGAGCGGCGAGCGGCGGACAGCGAGCGAAGCGAGAGGCAGCACCGTCCCTGCTATACGAAAGCCCCATCCAGCCCTGTGCCACCCGGGGGGTTCCAGGGTGCTGAGATGGCTGACGTTTTGCTCCGCTCTCGACGGTCACCGCGCAATGCAAGAACAGGCCAAAAACTGGCCAAAACGGCCCAAAAACGGGCCAAAACTGGCCATTTTTGGCTGCGCGAGCGAGCGGCGAGCGGCGGACAGCGAGCGAAGCGAGAGGCAGCACCGTCCCTGCTATACGAAAGCCCCATCCAGCCCTGTGCCACCCGGGGGGTTCCAGGGTGCTGAGATGGCTGACGTTTTGCTCCGCTCTCGACGGTCACCGCGCAATGCAAGAACAGGCCAAAAACTGGCCAAAACGGCCCAAAAACGGGCCAAAACTGGCCATTTTTGGCTGCACGAGCGAGCGGCGAGCGGCGGACAGCGAGCGAAGCGAGAGGCAGCACCGTCCCTGCTATACGAAAGCCCCATCCAGCCCTGTGCCACCCGGGGGGTTCCAGGGTGCTGAGATGGCTGACGTTTTGCTCCGCTCTCGACGGTCACCGCGCAATGCAAGAACAGGCCAAAAACTGGCCAAAACGGCCCAAAAACGGGCCAAAACTGGCCATTTTTGGCTGCACGAGCGAGCGGCGAGCGGCGGACAGCGAGCGAAGCGAGAGGCAGCACCGTCCCTGCTATACGAAAGCCCCATCCAGCCCTGTGCCACCCGGGGGGTTCCAGGGTGCTGAGATGGCTGACGTTTTGCTCCGCTCTCGACGGTCACCGCGCAATGCAAGAACAGGCCAAAAACTGGCCAAAACGGCCCAAAAACGGGCCAAAACTGGCCATTTTTGGCTGCACGAGCGAGCGGCGAGCGGCGGACAGCGAGCGAAGCGAGAGGCAGCACCGTCCCTGCTATACGAAAGCCCCATCCAGCCCTGTGCCACCCGGGGGGTTCCAGGGTGCTGAGATGGCTGACGTTTTGCTCCGCTCTCGACGGTCACCGCGCAATGCAAGAACAGGCCAAAAACTGGCCAAAACGGCCCAAAAACGGGCCAAAACTGGCCATTTTTGGCTGCACGAGCGAGCGGCGAGCGGCGGACAGCGAGCGAAGCGAGAGGCAGCACCGTCCCTGCTATACGAAAGCCCCATCCAGCCCTGTGCCACCCGGGGGGTTCCAGGGTGCTGAGATGGCTGACGTTTTGCTCCGCTCTCGACGGTCACCGCGCAATGCAAGAACAGGCCAAAAACTGGCCAAAACGGCCCAAAAACGGGCCAAAACTGGCCATTTTTGGCTGCGCGAGCGAGCGGCGAGCGGCGGACAGCGAGCGAAGCGAGAGGCAGCACCGTCCCTGCTATATACGAAAGCCCCATCCAGCCCTGTGCCACCCGGGGGGTTCCAGGGTGCTGAGATGGCTGACGTTTTGCTCCGCTCACGACGGTCACCGCACCACGCAAGAACGGACCATAAACAGGCCAAAACAGCCCAAAAACGGGCCAAAACTGGTCATTTTTGGCTGCGCGAGCGAGCGGCGAGCGGCGAACAGCGAGCGAAGCGTGAGGCAGCACCGTCCCTGCTATACGAAAGCCCCATCCAGCCCTGTGCCACCCGGGGGGTTCCAGGGTGCTGAG
>NW_027020724.1:200000-202500 GCF_036884655.1 Musa acuminata AAA Group
CGACGGTCGCCGCGGCACACAAGAACAGCCCAAAAACAGGCCAAAACAGCCCAAAAACGGGCCAAAACTGGCCATTTTTGGCTGCGCGAGCGAGCAGCGAGCGGCGGACAGCGAGCGAAGCGAGAGGCAGCACCGTCCCTGCTATACGAAAGCCCCATCCAGCCCTGTGCCACCCGGGGGGTTCCAGGGTGCTGAGATGGCTGACGTTTTGCTCCGCTCACGACGGTCGCCGCGGCACGCAAGAACAGGCCAAAAACTGGCCAAAACAGCCCAAAAACGGGCCAAAACTGGCCATTTTTTGCTGCGCGAGCGAGCGGAGAGCGGCGAACAGCGAGCGAAGCGCGAGGCAGCACCGTCCCTGCTATACGAAAGCCCCATCCAGCCCTGTGCCACCCGGGGGGTTCCAGGGTGCTGAGATGGCTGACATTTTGCTCCGCTCACGACGGTCACCGCGCCACACAAGAACAGCCCAAAAACAGGCCAAAACAGCCCAAAAACGGGCCAAAACTGGCCATTTTTGGCTGCGCAAGCGAGCGGCGAGCGGCGAACAGCGAGCGAAGCGAGAGGCAGCACCGTCCCTGCTATACGAAAGCCCCATCCAGCCCTGTGCCACCCGGGGGGTTCCAGGGTGCTGAGATGGCTGACGTTTTGCTCCGCTCACGACGGTCACCGCACCACGCAAGAACAGGCCAAAAACTGGCCAAAACAGCCCAAAAACGGGCCAAAACTGGCCATTTTTGGCTGCGCGAGCGAGCGGCGAGCGGCGAACAGCGAGCGAAGCGAGAGGCAGCACCGTCCCTGCTATACGAAAGCCCCATCCAGCCCTGTGCCACCCGGGGGGTTCCAGGGTGCTGAGATGGCTGACGTTTTGCTCCGCTCTCGACGGTCACCGCGCAATGCAAGAACAGGCCAAAAACTGGCCAAAACGGCCCAAAAACGGGCCAAAACTGGCCATTTTTGGCTGCGCGAGCGGCGAGCGGCGGACAGCGAGCGAAGCGAGAGGCAGCACCGTCCCTGCTATACGAAAGCCCCATCCAGCCCTGTGCCACCCGGGGGGTTCCAGGGTGCTGAGATGGCTGACGTTTTGCTCCGCTCTCGACGGTCACCGCGCAATGCAAGAACAGGCCAAAAACTGGCCAAAACGGCCCAAAAACGGGCCAAAACTGGCCATTTTTGGCTGCGCGAGCGAGCGGCGAGCGGCGGACAGCGAGCGAAGCGAGAGGCAGCACCGTCCCTGCTATACGAAAGCCCCATCCAGCCCTGTGCCACCCGGGGGGTTCCAGGGTGCTGAGATGGCTGACGTTTTGCTCCGCTCTCGACGGTCACCGCGCAATGCAAGAACAGGCCAAAAACTGGCCAAAACGGCCCAAAAACGGGCCAAAACTGGCCATTTTTGGCTGCACGAGCGAGCGGCGGACAGCGAGCGAAGCGAGAGGCAGCACCGTCCCTGCTATACGAAAGCCCCATCCAGCCCTGTGCCACCCGGGGGGTTCCAGGGTGCTGAGATGGCTGACGTTTTGCTCCGCTCTCGACGGTCACCGCGCAATGCAAGAACAGGCCAAAAACTGGCCAAAACGGCCCAAAAACGGGCCAAAACTGGCCATTTTTGGCTGCACGAGCGAGCGGCGAGCGGCGGACAGCGAGCGAAGCGAGAGGCAGCACCGTCCCTGCTATACGAAAGCCCCATCCAGCCCTGTGCCACCCGGGGGGTTCCAGGGTGCTGAGATGGCTGACGTTTTGCTCCGCTCTCGACGGTCACCGCGCAATGCAAGAACAGGCCAAAAACTGGCCAAAACGGCCCAAAAACGGGCCAAAACTGGCCATTTTTGGCTGCACGAGCGAGCGGCGAGCGGCGGACAGCGAGCGAAGCGAGAGGCAGCACCGTCCCTGCTATACGAAAGCCCCATCCAGCCCTGTGCCACCCGGGGGGTTCCAGGGTGCTGAGATGGCTGACGTTTTGCTCCGCTCTCGACGGTCACCGCGCAATGCAAGAACAGGCCAAAAACTGGCCAAAACGGCCCAAAAACGGGCCAAAACTGGCCATTTTTGGCTGCACGAGCGAGCGGCGAGCGGCGGACAGCGAGCGAAGCGAGAGGCAGCACCGTCCCTGCTATACGAAAGCCCCATCCAGCCCTGTGCCACCCGGGGGGTTCCAGGGTGCTGAGATGGCTGACGTTTTGCTCCGCTCTCGACGGTCACCGCGCAATGCAAGAACAGGCCAAAAACTGGCCAAAACGGCCCAAAAACGGGCCAAAACTGGCCATTTTTGGCTGCGCGAGCGAGCGGCGAGCGGCGGACAGCGAGCGAAGCGAGAGGCAGCACCGTCCCTGCTATATACGAAAGCCCCATCCAGCCCTGTGCCACCCGGGGGGTTCCAGGGTGCTGAGATGGCTGACGTTTTGCTCCGCTCACGACGGTCACCGCACCACGCAAGAACGGACCATAAACAGGCCAAAACAGCCCAAAAACGGGCCAAAACTGGTCATTTTTGGCTGCGCGA
>NW_027020724.1:222500-230000 GCF_036884655.1 Musa acuminata AAA Group
AGCGAAGCGAGAGGCAGCACCGTCCCTGCTATACGAAAGCCCCATCCAGCCCTGTGCCACCCGGGGGGTTCCAGGGTGCTGAGATGGCTGACATTTTGCTCCGCTCACGACGGTCGCCGCGGCACACAAGAACAGCCCAAAAACAGGCCAAAACAGCCCAAAAACGGGCCAAAACTGGCCATTTTTGGCTGCGCGAGCGAGCAGCGAGCGGCGGACAGCGAGCGAAGCGAGAGGCAGCACCGTCCCTGCTATACGAAAGCCCCATCCAGCCCTGTGCCACCCGGGGGGTTCCAGGGTGCTGAGATGGCTGACGTTTTGCTCCGCTCACGACGGTCGCCGCGGCACGCAAGAACAGGCCAAAAACTGGCCAAAACAGCCCAAAAACGGGCCAAAACTGGCCATTTTTTGCTGCGCGAGCGAGCGGAGAGCGGCGAACAGCGAGCGAAGCGCGAGGCAGCACCGTCCCTGCTATACGAAAGCCCCATCCAGCCCTGTGCCACCCTGTCACGAACGGTCGTCGCGCACCCGCAACAACTCCGTTCAACGAACCGTTCGTCGCTCACACCCGCATGTACAGCTGCCCAACAGCATGTTTTCTCATGGTTTTGGGTCATTTTGCTTGTAAATATGTAAGTTCGAACAAGCTGCAGCGTTGCAAAGCGACCGCTCACCGAACCGAGCAAAACAGCCCCAAAACAGCCCAAAACGGCTTCGTTTTCGCGTGCCGCGGGAGGTGAGCGGAGTGCTGCCTCCGCTCACCAAAACGTCAGCCATCTCAGCACCCAGGAACCCCCCGGGTGGCACATGGCTGGATGGGGCTTCGGTTATATACCGGGCGTTGAACACTCTTTCGCAAGTTCGTACGTGACCTTTACGGGAACTTGGTGTTGCGTCCGGGACCAGGTGAGCGGCTGTTTGTGGGCTTGCAGCTGTTCGTTCATCCTTGAAAGCCTTGTTTTTCCCCCTCTCCCTCTTTTCTCTTGTGCACACAAGGTGTTCGACGAATTGCTTGTAAAGCTTTCCTTTTCGCGAGACTTCGGGACGTGTCCGTTGCTCGTTCTTTCGATCTAACTCTCTTTCTCTTTTACAGGTCCTTCGGGACCTGCGAGAGGTTACAAAGTGGGCTGATCCTTGCGGAGCAAGATCGCAAGGGCGAAGAGCGACTTAGGCAAGGCAAAGCTAAGTTCGCGTCTTTGCCGCACGGGTGACTCGCGACTTAGGCAACGCAAGCTAAGTTCGCGTCTTTGGCCGCAAGGGTGCCGCACGCCTTAGGCAATTCCAGCTAAGGTCGTGACATTGTGGTATCAGAGCGGGCAAGCTCTTCGATCGAACAGCGAACGAACTTCGCAACTTCGCCATGGCAAAGCATCGTGGCGAATCAAGCAAGACGGGGCAGGCCGGACCCTTGCCCCAAGCAGCCGCAGGTGGGCTGCATGTGCACACTCGCTCTCATGCTGTTGGAGCCGCTCATGAGGATCGCGGCAGCGAACAGGATGAGCGAGAAGTTGGCAACTCTCCGCGAGCGGAGGAAGCGCAATCTGGTGCGCTAACTGGGAAAAAGAGTCATAAGGAGAGACTCACGACGGCGGAAACCCGCCTGGATGTTCTTGAAGCGAGCATGGAGGAACTCTACCATGGCCAACAAAGACTTGTTGGGGTAGAGAGCTCGCAAGAGGAAGCGGAGTCCAGGATCGACAAGGTCGAGGCCCTAGTCGACCGACTGTCCGATGACACCAAGGACTCCGTGCTGCACTTACAAGACGTTGTCGCGGAACTCACGGCAAAGGTGGCTATGCTCACAAGAACGCTAAATGCGGGAGGAGGCAACACCCGCGTTGCACCGCCACAAAACTTGAGGGCACCTGAGCCCCATGGATACGGAGGGGCCAGAGATGCCAAGGAGCTCGAGAACTTTCTGTTCGACATGGAACAATACTTCCGAGCTACGAGGCCCGATTCTGAAGATACCAAAGTTTCTATAGCAACAATGTATCTGAATGGAGATGCGAAACTTTGGTGGCGAACTCGTTGGGAGGAGATCCAACAAGGTCGGTGTCGAGTCGACACATGGGAAGACTTGAAGCGGGAGTTGAGAACTCAGTTCCTACCGGAGAACACAGAGTTCGTCGCAAGAAGGAAGTTGAGACAACTCCGCCAAAGTACCACCATCCGAGACTATGTAAAGCAGTTTTCTGCACTGATGCTGGACATACAGGACATGTCCGAGAAGGACAAGTTGTTCAGTTTCCTTGATGGTTTGAAACCATGGGCTCAGCAAGAGCTGAATCGAAGGAATGTTACCGACGTGGTCGGGGCAATTGCAGCTGCAGAAAGGCTCACCGACTTCGTTTCCTCCGAAGACCCAGCGAGAAGGAAACAATCTTCAAGCAATCGCCCTCAAAAACATTCTCGAGGGAAGGAGCTCGGGGGCGAACAGAAGAAGAAGAGCTCCCACAAAGGGCCGAATCCAAAAGGCAAGGCCTCAAAACCTGGAGGATGCTTCTTGTGCGGAGGACCGCACATGGTAAGGGAGTGCTCACAGAAGCAGGCACTCAACGCTTTGACAGCTTCCATCCACCCTCCCCGATCGGACAAGGGCAAAGCTGTTGCCCTTAGCTCAAGCAGTTCTGAATCCAGCAGCGACGATGAAGAGTCGCAAGGACCCCGAATGGGAGCAATGCGTTTGTTGAACGCTATGCGGGGTCAAGTGGGGGAGAACACGAAGACGAAGGCACAAAAAGCAGGAAGTAGTGAACTGATGTATGTGGACATCAAGCTGAATGGCCAAACGACCCGTGCAATGGTGGACACGGGCGCTACCCACAACTTCATAGCCGATCGTGAAGCACAGCGACTTGGATTGACATTGGAGAAGAGCCCAAGCCGAATGAAAGCAGTGAACTTGGAGGCCAGGCGAATCTCCGGATTGGCAAAGGGAGTTCCCATCAGAATCGGGACTTGGAGCGGAACCACCAACATGATGGCCGTGCCACTAGACGACTTCCAAGTGATTCTTGGAATGGAGTTTATGCACGCGGCGAAGTTGGTGCCGATGCCATTCTTGAATTCCCTATGTATGATGGGAGGCGATGACCCCTGTGTGGTGCCCGTCTCTCGGAGAGGAACCAAGGAGCCCCAACATATTTCGGCATTACAATTGAAGAAAGGGGTGCGAAAGGGCGAACTAACATTCGTGGCTGCTATGAAGCTAGAGCCACTCAATGAAGAAGCCATTCAAGAACCTGCTGTGGTGGCCAACGTCCTGAAGGAGTTCAAAGACGTTATGCCACCTGAGTTGCCGAAGACTCTTCCGCCACGCAGAGGCGTGGATCACAGTATTGAGCTGGAGCCAGGAGTGAAGCCTCCAGCGAGACCACCCTATCGCATGCCCCCGCCAGAGTTGGCAGAACTCAGAAAGCAGTTAGGTGAACTGCTAAGCGGTGGTCTCATCCGCAGCTCAAAAGCACCTTTCGGAGCTCCAGTTCTCTTTCAGAAGAAACAAGATGGGAGTCTCCGATTATGCGTCGACTACCGAGCCCTCAACAAAGTAACAGTGAAGAACAAGTATCCCATCCCGCTCATCGCGGACTTGTTCGACCAATTGGGCAAGGCAAAGTATTTCTCAAAACTCGACCTTCGGTCGGGGTATTGGCAGGTGCGCATTGCTGAAGGCGATGAAGCAAAGACTACATGTGTGACCAGATATGGAGCGTTTGAGTTCTTGGTGATGCCTTTCGGCTTAACCAACGCTCCGGCAACATTCTGTACTCTCATGAACCAGCTATTCAAGGAGTATTTGGATAAGTTCGTGGTCGTCTACTTGGACGACATCGTCGTTTACAGCCAAACGCTCGAGGAGCACGTCAAGCACCTTCGGACGATTTTCAAGGTTCTCAGGGAGAACACTTTGTTCGTAAAAAGGGAGAAATGCTACTTTGCTCAAACTGAAATCCTGTTCTTGGGGCACCGAATCGGTGATGGCTCCATCCGGATGGACAAGTCGAAGGTGCAAGCAGTTGCGGAATGGCGAACTCCAAAGAAGGTGCCAGAGTTGAGATCCTTCCTTGGTTTCGTCAACTACTACCGACGCTTCATCGCGGGATATTCGAAGCGGGCAACTCCACTGACGGAGTTGCTGAAGAAGGAGCAGCCTTGGAAGTGGTCTGACAGATGTGAGATAGCATTCCAAGATCTAAAGGCTGCTGTTTTGGAAGAACCAGTGCTCAAATTGCCAAACTATGGAGAGCCCTTTGAAGTCCATACAGATGCTTCGGACTTTGCTATTGGTGGAGTACTCATGCAAGAAGGTCATCCGGTGGCCTACGAGAGCCGCAAACTCAACGAGACCGAGAGGCGGTATCCAGTGCATGAGAAGGAGATGACAGCGGTGATCCACTGCCTACGAGTTTGGCGACACTACCTCCTCGGGTCGCGATTTGTGCTGAGGACAGACAACATCGCCCTGAGTTATTTCCAAACTCAGAAGAAGCTCTCCCCAAAGCAAGCACGGTGGCAGGACTTCCTGGCTGAATTTGATATGGCAATGGAATATAAGCCCGGGAAGGCGAATGTCGTGGCCGATGCGCTGAGTCGGAAGGTGGAGTGCGTGAATGCTGCACAACTGGAGGGCAGAGGCCAAGCAAGTCAGTTACACTCAACCTTCCTTTCCCGAATCAGAGATGGACTGTATAGTGATCCCCAGGCAGTTATCCTGATGCAGCTCATCAAAGAAGGCAAGGCACGACGATTTTGGGTCCAGGAGGGACTTGTTTACACAAAAGGGAATAGGGTTTATGTTCCCCGAGTGGACAATCTAAGGCGTGAACTCTTGAAAGAGTGTCACGATTCCCTTTGGGCTGGACACCCCGGCATTCACAGAACGTTGGCTCTCGTGGAGAGGGCCTTCTACTGGCCAAAAATGGGGATTGATGTGGAGGAGTATGTTCGAACATGCCTTACTTGCCAACAAGACAAGGTGGAGCAGCGGAAGCCGGTGGGACTTTTGGAGCCGTTGCCCGTACCAGAAAGGCCTTGGGAGAGCATTTCCTTAGACTTCATATCAAGCTTGCCACCTGTAGGGGGACTTGGATCGATACTTGTAGTGGTCGATCGGTTTTCAAAGTATGCAACTTTCATTGCTGCTCCCCTACACTGTTCAGCTGAAGAGGCGGCCAGACTGATGATGAAGGGTGTAGTGAAGTATTGGGGAGTCCCACACAATATCATTAGTGATCGAGACGCTCGGTTTCTGGGACGGTTCTGGACCGAGCTATTCAAATTGTTGGGATCAAAGTTATACTTCTCTACAAGCCTCCACCCCCAGACGGATGGTCAGACTGAAAGAATAAATTCGCTCTTAGAGCAGTATCTCCGGCACTACGTGAGTGCCAATCAACGAGATTGGGTGAAGCTGTTGGACATCGCCCAATTCTCCTACAACTTGCAGCGGAGCTCTGCATCCAACAAGAGCCCCTTCGAAATTATCACAGGACAACAACCGTCGACTCCGCACACTATGGCTATTGGGTATACTGGGAGTAGTCCATCAGCCTACCATTTCGCAAAGGAGTGGCATCGAAATGCCGATATTGCGCGGGCTTACTTGGAGAAGGCGGCAAAACGGATGAAGAAGTGGGCAGATTTGGGAAGGCGACCACAGGAGTTCAAAGTTGGCGATTTGGTGTTGGTAAAGCTCCAACCAGCATCACTCCAATTCTTCAGGAAAAGAGTCCACAAAGGATTGGTGCGTAAGTATGAAGGGCCCTTCCCAATTATCAGCAGGGTAGGCAATGTTTCTTACAAGTTGCAGCTGCCGGCGTGGTTCAAAATTCACAACGTTCTTCACGCCAGCAACCTGAAGGCCTACCATTCAGATCCGCAAGACGCTTCTCGAAGTGTTCCAACTCGGCTACCTCCCATCACAGCCTCCTACGAGAAGCGAGTGGAAACCATTCTGGCGGATCGCAAGATAAAGCTACCCAACGGAGCGGAACAGACAGAGTACTTGGTGAAGTGGCGAAAGCTTCCCCGAACTGAAGCCAGTTGGGAGCCTGAAGACGCCCTGCGACATGAAGAAGAAGTCATCAACACCTACCAACAAGCGTCGACGAGGGCGTCGACAGTTTAAGTGGGGGAGAATGTCACGAACGGTCGTCGCGCACCCGCAACAACTCCGTTCAACGAACCGTTCGTCGCTCACACCCGCATGTACAGCTGCCCAACAGCATGTTTTCTCATGGTTTTGGGTCATTTTGCTTGTAAATATGTAAGTTCGAACAAGCTGCAGCGTTGCAAAGCGACCGCTCACCGAACCGAGCAAAACAGCCCCAAAACAGCCCAAAACGGCTTCGTTTTCGCGTGCCGCGGGAGGTGAGCGGAGTGCTGCCTCCGCTCACCAAAACGTCAGCCATCTCAGCACCCAGGAACCCCCCGGGTGGCACATGGCTGGATGGGGCTTCGGTTATATACCGGGCGTTGAACACTCTTTCGCAAGTTCGTACGTGACCTTTACGGGAACTTGGTGTTGCGTCCGGGACCAGGTGAGCGGCTGTTTGTGGGCTTGCAGCTGTTCGTTCATCCTTGAAAGCCTTGTTTTTCCCCCTCTCCCTCTTTTCTCTTGTGCACACAAGGTGTTCGACGAATTGCTTGTAAAGCTTTCCTTTTCGCGAGACTTCGGGACGTGTCCGTTGCTCGTTCTTTCGATCTAACTCTCTTTCTCTTTTACAGGTCCTTCGGGACCTGCGAGAGGTTACAAAGTGGGCTGATCCTTGCGGAGCAAGATCGCAAGGGCGAAGAGCGACTTAGGCAAGGCAAAGCTAAGTTCGCGTCTTTGCCGCACGGGTGACTCGCGACTTAGGCAACGCAAGCTAAGTTCGCGTCTTTGGCCGCAAGGGTGCCGCACGCCTTAGGCAATTCCAGCTAAGGTCGTGACAACCCGGGGGGTTCCAGGGTGCTGAGATGGCTGACATTTTGCTCCGCTCACGACGGTCACCGCGCCACACAAGAACAGCCCAAAAACAGGCCAAAACAGCCCAAAAACGGGCCAAAACTGGCCATTTTTGGCTGCGCGAGCGAGCGGCGAGCGGCGAACAGCGAGCGAAGCGAGAGGCAGCACCGTCCCTGCTATACGAAAGCCCCATCCAGCCCTGTGCCACCCGGGGGGTTCCAGGGTGCTGAGATGGCTGACGTTTTGCTCCGCTCACGACGGTCACCGCACCACGCAAGAACAGGCCAAAAACTGGCCAAAACAGCCCAAAAACGGGCCAAAACTGGCCATTTTTGGCTGCGCGAGCGAGCGGCGAGCGGCGAACAGCGAGCGAAGCGAGAGGCAGCACCGTCCCTGCTATACGAAAGCCCCATCCAGCCCTGTGCCACCCGGGGGGTTCCAGGGTGCTGAGATGGCTGACGTTTTGCTCCGCTCTCGACGGTCACCGCGCAATGCAAGAACAGGCCAAAAACTGGCCAAAACGGCCCAAAAACGGGCCAAAACTGGCCATTTTT
>NW_027020724.1:240000-242500 GCF_036884655.1 Musa acuminata AAA Group
AGCGGCGAGCGGCGGACAGCGAGCGAAGCGAGAGGCAGCACCGTCCCTGCTATACGAAAGCCCCATCCAGCCCTGTGCCACCCGGGGGGTTCCAGGGTGCTGAGATGGCTGACGTTTTGCTCCGCTCTCGACGGTCACCGCGCAACGCAAGAACAGGCCAAAAACTGGCCAAAACGGCCCAAAAACGGGCCAAAACTGGCCATTTTTGGCTGCGCGAGCGAGCGGCGAGCGGCGGACAGCGAGCGAAGCGAGAGGCAGCACCGTCCCTGCTATACGAAAGCCCCATCCAGCCCTGTGCCACCCGGGGGGTTCCAGGGTGCTGAGATGGCTGACATTTTGCTCCGCTCACGACGGTCGCCGCGGCACACAAGAACAGCCCAAAAACAGGCCAAAACAGCCCAAAAACGGGCCAAAACTGGCCATTTTTGGCTGCGCGAGCGAGCAGCGAGCGGCGGACAGCGAGCGAAGCGAGAGGCAGCACCGTCCCTGCTATACGAAAGCCCCATCCAGCCCTGTGCCACCCGGGGGGTTCCAGGGTGCTGAGATGGCTGACGTTTTGCTCCGCTCACGACGGTCGCCGCGGCACGCAAGAACAGGCCAAAAACTGGCCAAAACAGCCCAAAAACGGGCCAAAACTGGCCATTTTTTGCTGCGCGAGCGAGCGGAGAGCGGCGAACAGCGAGCGAAGCGCGAGGCAGCACCGTCCCTGCTATACGAAAGCCCCATCCAGCCCTGTGCCACCCGGGGGGTTCCAGGGTGCTGAGATGGCTGACATTTTGCTCCGCTCACGACGGTCACCGCGCCACACAAGAACAGCCCAAAAACAGGCCAAAACAGCCCAAAAACGGGCCAAAACTGGCCATTTTTGGCTGCGCGAGCGAGCGGCGAGCGGCGAACAGCGAGCGAAGCGAGAGGCAGCACCGTCCCTGCTATACGAAAGCCCCATCCAGCCCTGTGCCACCCGGGGGGTTCCAGGGTGCTGAGATGGCTGACGTTTTGCTCCGCTCACGACGGTCACCGCACCACGCAAGAACAGGCCAAAAACTGGCCAAAACAGCCCAAAAACGGGCCAAAACTGGCCATTTTTGGCTGCGCGAGCGAGCGGCGAGCGGCGAACAGCGAGCGAAGCGAGAGGCAGCACCGTCCCTGCTATACGAAAGCCCCATCCAGCCCTGTGCCACCCGGGGGGTTCCAGGGTGCTGAGATGGCTGACGTTTTGCTCCGCTCTCGACGGTCACCGCGCAATGCAAGAACAGGCCAAAAACTGGCCAAAACGGCCCAAAAACGGGCCAAAACTGGCCATTTTTGGCTGCGCGAGCGGCGAGCGGCGGACAGCGAGCGAAGCGAGAGGCAGCACCGTCCCTGCTATACGAAAGCCCCATCCAGCCCTGTGCCACCCGGGGGGTTCCAGGGTGCTGAGATGGCTGACGTTTTGCTCCGCTCTCGACGGTCACCGCGCAATGCAAGAACAGGCCAAAAACTGGCCAAAACGGCCCAAAAACGGGCCAAAACTGGCCATTTTTGGCTGCGCGAGCGAGCGGCGAGCGGCGGACAGCGAGCGAAGCGAGAGGCAGCACCGTCCCTGCTATACGAAAGCCCCATCCAGCCCTGTGCCACCCGGGGGGTTCCAGGGTGCTGAGATGGCTGACGTTTTGCTCCGCTCTCGACGGTCACCGCGCAATGCAAGAACAGGCCAAAAACTGGCCAAAACGGCCCAAAAACGGGCCAAAACTGGCCATTTTTGGCTGCACGAGCGAGCGGCGAGCGGCGGACAGCGAGCGAAGCGAGAGGCAGCACCGTCCCTGCTATACGAAAGCCCCATCCAGCCCTGTGCCACCCGGGGGGTTCCAGGGTGCTGAGATGGCTGACGTTTTGCTCCGCTCTCGACGGTCACCGCGCAATGCAAGAACAGGCCAAAAACTGGCCAAAACGGCCCAAAAACGGGCCAAAACTGGCCATTTTTGGCTGCACGAGCGAGCGGCGAGCGGCGGACAGCGAGCGAAGCGAGAGGCAGCACCGTCCCTGCTATACGAAAGCCCCATCCAGCCCTGTGCCACCCGGGGGGTTCCAGGGTGCTGAGATGGCTGACGTTTTGCTCCGCTCTCGACGGTCACCGCGCAATGCAAGAACAGGCCAAAAACTGGCCAAAACGGCCCAAAAACGGGCCAAAACTGGCCATTTTTGGCTGCACGAGCGAGCGGCGAGCGGCGGACAGCGAGCGAAGCGAGAGGCAGCACCGTCCCTGCTATACGAAAGCCCCATCCAGCCCTGTGCCACCCGGGGGGTTCCAGGGTGCTGAGATGGCTGACGTTTTGCTCCGCTCTCGACGGTCACCGCGCAATGCAAGAACAGGCCAAAAACTGGCCAAAACGGCCCAAAAACGGGCCAAAACTGGCCATTTTTGGCTGCACGAGCGAGCGGCGAGCGGCGGACAGCGAGCGAAGCGAGAGGCAGCACCGTCCCTGCTATACGAAAGCCCCATCCAGCCCTGTGCCACCCG
>NW_027020724.1:252500-255355 GCF_036884655.1 Musa acuminata AAA Group
AGGGTGCTGAGATGGCTGACGTTTTGCTCCGCTCTCGACGGTCACCGCGCAATGCAAGAACAGGCCAAAAACTGGCCAAAACGGCCCAAAAACGGGCCAAAACTGGCCATTTTTGGCTGCGCGAGCGGCGAGCGGCGGACAGCGAGCGAAGCGAGAGGCAGCACCGTCCCTGCTATACGAAAGCCCCATCCAGCCCTGTGCCACCCGGGGGGTTCCAGGGTGCTGAGATGGCTGACGTTTTGCTCCGCTCTCGACGGTCACCGCGCAATGCAAGAACAGGCCAAAAACTGGCCAAAACGGCCCAAAAACGGGCCAAAACTGGCCATTTTTGGCTGCGCGAGCGAGCGGCGAGCGGCGGACAGCGAGCGAAGCGAGAGGCAGCACCGTCCCTGCTATACGAAAGCCCCATCCAGCCCTGTGCCACCCGGGGGGTTCCAGGGTGCTGAGATGGCTGACGTTTTGCTCCGCTCTCGACGGTCACCGCGCAATGCAAGAACAGGCCAAAAACTGGCCAAAACGGCCCAAAAACGGGCCAAAACTGGCCATTTTTGGCTGCACGAGCGAGCGGCGAGCGGCGGACAGCGAGCGAAGCGAGAGGCAGCACCGTCCCTGCTATACGAAAGCCCCATCCAGCCCTGTGCCACCCGGGGGGTTCCAGGGTGCTGAGATGGCTGACGTTTTGCTCCGCTCTCGACGGTCACCGCGCAATGCAAGAACAGGCCAAAAACTGGCCAAAACGGCCCAAAAACGGGCCAAAACTGGCCATTTTTGGCTGCACGAGCGAGCGGCGAGCGGCGGACAGCGAGCGAAGCGAGAGGCAGCACCGTCCCTGCTATACGAAAGCCCCATCCAGCCCTGTGCCACCCGGGGGGTTCCAGGGTGCTGAGATGGCTGACGTTTTGCTCCGCTCTCGACGGTCACCGCGCAATGCAAGAACAGGCCAAAAACTGGCCAAAACGGCCCAAAAACGGGCCAAAACTGGCCATTTTTGGCTGCACGAGCGAGCGGCGAGCGGCGGACAGCGAGCGAAGCGAGAGGCAGCACCGTCCCTGCTATACGAAAGCCCCATCCAGCCCTGTGCCACCCGGGGGGTTCCAGGGTGCTGAGATGGCTGACGTTTTGCTCCGCTCTCGACGGTCACCGCGCAATGCAAGAACAGGCCAAAAACTGGCCAAAACGGCCCAAAAACGGGCCAAAACTGGCCATTTTTGGCTGCACGAGCGAGCGGCGAGCGGCGGACAGCGAGCGAAGCGAGAGGCAGCACCGTCCCTGCTATACGAAAGCCCCATCCAGCCCTGTGCCACCCGGGGGGTTCCAGGGTGCTGAGATGGCTGACGTTTTGCTCCGCTCTCGACGGTCACCGCGCAATGCAAGAACAGGCCAAAAACTGGCCAAAACGGCCCAAAAACGGGCCAAAACTGGCCATTTTTGGCTGCGCGAGCGAGCGGCGAGCGGCGGACAGCGAGCGAAGCGAGAGGCAGCACCGTCCCTGCTATATACGAAAGCCCCATCCAGCCCTGTGCCACCCGGGGGGTTCCAGGGTGCTGAGATGGCTGACGTTTTGCTCCGCTCACGACGGTCACCGCACCACGCAAGAACGGACCATAAACAGGCCAAAACAGCCCAAAAACGGGCCAAAACTGGTCATTTTTGGCTGCGCGAGCGAGCGGCGAGCGGCGAACAGCGAGCGAGAGCGTGAGGCAGCACCGTCCCTGCTATACGAAAGCCCCATCCAGCCCTGTGCCACCCGGGGGGTTCCAGGGTGCTGAGATGGCTGACGTTTTGCTCCGCTCACGACGGTCACCGCGCCATGCAAGAACGGACCAAAAACAGGCCAAAACAGCCCAAAAACGGGCCAAAACTGGCCATTTTTGGCTGAGCGAGCGAGCGGTGAGCGGCGAACAGCGAGCGAAGCGAGAGGCAGCACCGTCCCTGCTATACGAAAGCCCCATCCAGCCCTGTGCCACCCGGGGGGTTCCAGGGTGCTGAGATGGCTGACGTTTTGCTCCGCTCACGACGGTCGCCGTGCCACGCAAGAACGGACCAAAAACAGGCCAAAACAGCCCAAAAACGGGCCAAAACTGGCCATTTTAGGTTGCGCGAGCGAGCGGCGAGCGGCGAACAGCGAGCGAAGCGTGAGGCAGCACCGTCCCTGCTATACGAAAGCCCCATCCAGCCCTGTGCCACCCGGGGGGTTCCAAGGTGCTGAGATGGCTGACGTTTTGCTCCGCTCACGACGGTCACCGCGCCACGCCAGAACAGACCAAAAACAGGCCAAAACAGCCCAAAAACGGGCCAAAACTGGCCATTTTTGGCTGCGCGAGCGAGCGGCGAGCGGCGAACAGCGAGCGAAGCGAGAAGCAGCACCGTCCATGCTATACGAAAGCCCAATCTAGCAAAGAACAGCCCAAAAGGAGGCAAAAACGGGGCAAAAGGGGCAAAAACGGGGCAAAACTTGGCCATCTTTGGTCGAGCGGCGGAGAGCCAGCGAGCGAAGTGTGGGGGCAGGGCAGCACCTGCCCTGTGTTGTTATCTGAATGCCCCATCTCGCCCTGTGTTGTTATCTGAAGGCCCCATCAAGCACGCGAAAAGGGCGAAACAGGCCAAAACACGACGGTCTGTCGTCGAACGAAGTATGCAGACGGGTCAAGAGCAGCCTTGGTTGGGGTCATTGTATTGTCTGAACCCAAACCCAACTGTATACAGGTGAGGTGAGGTGAGGTGAGGTGAGGTGAGCTGCGAGGCTGGTGAAGAAGCAAGCGAGGGCATCGAGGCCAAGGTGTATTGGTTGCTTGCAGCTGCTGCTCCCCTGATATGACGGTGAGTTCAGGCAACAACGGTATGATATGACGGTG
>NW_027020725.1:0-2500 GCF_036884655.1 Musa acuminata AAA Group
AAGCGCGAGGCAGCACCGTCCCTGCTATACGAAAGCCCCATCCAGCCCTGTGCCACCCGGGGGGTTCCAGGGTGCTGAGATGGCTGACATTTTGCTCCGCTCACGACGGTCACCGCGCCACACAAGAACAGCCCAAAAACAGGCCAAAACAGCCCAAAAACGGGCCAAAACTGGCCATTTTTGGCTGCGCGAGCGAGCGGCGAGCGGCGAACAGCGAGCGAAGCGAGAGGCAGCACCGTCCCTGCTATACGAAAGCCCCATCCAGCCCTGTGCCACCCGGGGGGTTCCAGGGTGCTGAGATGGCTGACGTTTTGCTCCGCTCACGACGGTCACCGCACCACGCAAGAACAGGCCAAAAACTGGCCAAAACAGCCCAAAAACGGGCCAAAACTGGCCATTTTTGGCTGCGCGAGCGAGCGGCGAGCGGCGAACAGCGAGCGAAGCGAGAGGCAGCACCGTCCCTGCTATACGAAAGCCCCATCCAGCCCTGTGCCACCCGGGGGGTTCCAGGGTGCTGAGATGGCTGACGTTTTGCTCCGCTCTCGACGGTCACCGCGCAATGCAAGAACAGGCCAAAAACTGGCCAAAACGGCCCAAAAACGGGCCAAAACTGGCCATTTTTGGCTGCGCGAGCGGCGAGCGGCGGACAGCGAGCGAAGCGAGAGGCAGCACCGTCCCTGCTATACGAAAGCCCCATCCAGCCCTGTGCCACCCGGGGGGTTCCAGGGTGCTGAGATGGCTGACGTTTTGCTCCGCTCTCGACGGTCACCGCGCAATGCAAGAACAGGCCAAAAACTGGCCAAAACGGCCCAAAAACGGGCCAAAACTGGCCATTTTTGGCTGCGCGAGCGAGCGGCGAGCGGCGGACAGCGAGCGAAGCGAGAGGCAGCACCGTCCCTGCTATACGAAAGCCCCATCCAGCCCTGTGCCACCCGGGGGGTTCCAGGGTGCTGAGATGGCTGACGTTTTGCTCCGCTCTCGACGGTCACCGCGCAATGCAAGAACAGGCCAAAAACTGGCCAAAACGGCCCAAAAACGGGCCAAAACTGGCCATTTTTGGCTGCACGAGCGAGCGGCGAGCGGCGGACAGCGAGCGAAGCGAGAGGCAGCACCGTCCCTGCTATACGAAAGCCCCATCCAGCCCTGTGCCACCCGGGGGGTTCCAGGGTGCTGAGATGGCTGACGTTTTGCTCCGCTCTCGACGGTCACCGCGCAATGCAAGAACAGGCCAAAAACTGGCCAAAACGGCCCAAAAACGGGCCAAAACTGGCCATTTTTGGCTGCACGAGCGAGCGGCGAGCGGCGGACAGCGAGCGAAGCGAGAGGCAGCACCGTCCCTGCTATACGAAAGCCCCATCCAGCCCTGTGCCACCCGGGGGGTTCCAGGGTGCTGAGATGGCTGACGTTTTGCTCCGCTCTCGACGGTCACCGCGCAATGCAAGAACAGGCCAAAAACTGGCCAAAACGGCCCAAAAACGGGCCAAAACTGGCCATTTTTGGCTGCACGAGCGAGCGGCGAGCGGCGGACAGCGAGCGAAGCGAGAGGCAGCACCGTCCCTGCTATACGAAAGCCCCATCCAGCCCTGTGCCACCCGGGGGGTTCCAGGGTGCTGAGATGGCTGACGTTTTGCTCCGCTCTCGACGGTCACCGCGCAATGCAAGAACAGGCCAAAAACTGGCCAAAACGGCCCAAAAACGGGCCAAAACTGGCCATTTTTGGCTGCACGAGCGAGCGGCGAGCGGCGGACAGCGAGCGAAGCGAGAGGCAGCACCGTCCCTGCTATACGAAAGCCCCATCCAGCCCTGTGCCACCCGGGGGGTTCCAGGGTGCTGAGATGGCTGACGTTTTGCTCCGCTCTCGACGGTCACCGCGCAATGCAAGAACAGGCCAAAAACTGGCCAAAACGGCCCAAAAACGGGCCAAAACTGGCCATTTTTGGCTGCGCGAGCGAGCGGCGAGCGGCGGACAGCGAGCGAAGCGAGAGGCAGCACCGTCCCTGCTATATACGAAAGCCCCATCCAGCCCTGTGCCACCCGGGGGGTTCCAGGGTGCTGAGATGGCTGACGTTTTGCTCCGCTCACGACGGTCACCGCACCACGCAAGAACGGACCATAAACAGGCCAAAACAGCCCAAAAACGGGCCAAAACTGGTCATTTTTGGCTGCGCGAGCGAGCGGCGAGCGGCGAACAGCGAGCGAAGCGTGAGGCAGCACCGTCCCTGCTATACGAAAGCCCCATCCAGCCCTGTGCCACCCGGGGGGTTCCAGGGTGCTGAGATGGCTGACGTTTTGCTCCGCTCACGACGGTCACCGCGCCATGCAAGAACGGACCAAAAACAGGCCAAAACAGCCCAAAAACGGGCCAAAACTGGCCATTTTTGGCTGAGCGAGCGAGCGGTGAGCGGCGAACAGCGAGCGAAGCGAGAGGCAGCACCGTCCCTGCTATACGAAAGCCCCATCCAGCCCTGTGCCACCCGGGGGGTTCCAGGGTGCTGAGATG
>NW_027020725.1:22500-27500 GCF_036884655.1 Musa acuminata AAA Group
ACGGTCGCCGCGGCACACAAGAACAGGCCAAAAACTGGCCAAAACAGCCCAAAAACGGGCCAAAACTGGCCATTTTTTGCTGCGCGAGCGAGCGGAGAGCGGCGAACAGCGAGCGAAGCGCGAGGCAGCACCGTCCCTGCTATACGAAAGCCCCATCCAGCCCTGTGCCACCCGGGGGGTTCCAGGGTGCTGAGATGGCTGACATTTTGCTCCGCTCACGACGGTCACCGCGCCACACAAGAACAGCCCAAAAACAGGCCAAAACAGCCCAAAAACGGGCCAAAACTGGCCATTTTTGGCTGCGCGAGCGAGCGGCGAGCGGCGAACAGCGAGCGAAGCGAGAGGCAGCACCGTCCCTGCTATACGAAAGCCCCATCCAGCCCTGTGCCACCCGGGGGGTTCCAGGGTGCTGAGATGGCTGACGTTTTGCTCCGCTCACGACGGTCACCGCACCACGCAAGAACAGGCCAAAAACTGGCCAAAACAGCCCAAAAACGGGCCAAAACTGGCCATTTTTGGCTGCGCGAGCGAGCGGCGAGCGGCGAACAGCGAGCGAAGCGAGAGGCAGCACCGTCCCTGCTATACGAAAGCCCCATCCAGCCCTGTGCCCCCGGGGGGTTCCAGGGTGCTGAGATGGCTGACGTTTTGCTCCGCTCTCGACGGTCACCGCGCAATGCAAGAACAGGCCAAAAACTGGCCAAAACGGCCCAAAAACGGGCCAAAACTGGCCATTTTTGGCTGCGGCGAGCGGCGAGCGGCGGACAGCGAGCGAAGCGAGAGGCAGCACCGTCCCTGCTATACGAAAGCCCCATCCAGCCCTGTGCCACCCGGGGGGTTCCAGGGTGCTGAGATGGCTGACGTTTTGCTCCGCTCTCGACGGTCACCGCGCAATGCAAGAACAGGCCAAAAACTGGCCAAAACGGCCCAAAAACGGGCCAAAACTGGCCATTTTTGGCTGCGCGAGCGAGCGGCGAGCGGCGGACAGCGAGCGAAGCGAGAGGCAGCACCGTCCCTGCTATACGAAAGCCCCATCCAGCCCTGTGCCACCCGGGGGGTTCCAGGGTGCTGAGATGGCTGACGTTTTGCTCCGCTCTCGACGGTCACCGCGCAATGCAAGAACAGGCCAAAAACTGGCCAAAACGGCCCAAAAACGGGCCAAAACTGGCCATTTTTGGCTGCACGAGCGAGCGGCGAGCGGCGGACAGCGAGCGAAGCGAGAGGCAGCACCGTCCCTGCTATACGAAAGCCCCATCCAGCCCTGTGCCACCCGGGGGGTTCCAGGGTGCTGAGATGGCTGACGTTTTGCTCCGCTCTCGACGGTCACCGCGCAATGCAAGAACAGGCCAAAAACTGGCCAAAACGGCCCAAAAACGGGCCAAAACTGGCCATTTTTGGCTGCACGAGCGAGCGGCGAGCGGCGGACAGCGAGCGAAGCGAGAGGCAGCACCGTCCCTGCTATACGAAAGCCCCATCCAGCCCTGTGCCACCCGGGGGGTTCCAGGGTGCTGAGATGGCTGACGTTTTGCTCCGCTCTCGACGGTCACCGCGCAATGCAAGAACAGGCCAAAAACTGGCCAAAACGGCCCAAAAACGGGCCAAAACTGGCCATTTTTGGCTGCACGAGCGAGCGGCGAGCGGCGGACAGCGAGCGAAGCGAGAGGCAGCACCGTCCCTGCTATACGAAAGCCCCATCCAGCCCTGTGCCACCCGGGGGGTTCCAGGGTGCTGAGATGGCTGACGTTTTGCTCCGCTCTCGACGGTCACCGCGCAATGCAAGAACAGGCCAAAAACTGGCCAAAACGGCCCAAAAACGGGCCAAAACTGGCCATTTTTGGCTGCTCGAGCGAGCGGCGAGCGGCGGACAGCGAGCGAAGCGAGAGGCAGCACCGTCCCTGCTATACGAAAGCCCCATCCAGCCCTGTGCCACCCGGGGGGTTCCAGGGTGCTGAGATGGCTGACGTTTTGCTCCGCTCTCGACGGTCACCGCGCAATGCAAGAACAGGCCAAAAACTGGCCAAAACGGCCCAAAAACGGGCCAAAACTGGCCATTTTTGGCTGCACGAGCGAGCGGCGAGCGGCGGACAGCGAGCGAAGCGAGAGGCAGCACCGTCCCTGCTATACGAAAGCCCCATCCAGCCCTGTGCCACCCGGGGGGTTCCAGGGTGCTGAGATGGCTGACGTTTTGCTCCGCTCTCGACGGTCACCGCGCAATGCAAGAACAGGCCAAAAACTGGCCAAAACGGCCCAAAAACGGGCCAAAACTGGCCATTTTTGGCTGCACGAGCGAGCGGCGAGCGGCGGACAGCGAGCGAAGCGAGAGGCAGCACCGTCCCTGCTATACGAAAGCCCCATCCAGCCCTGTGCCACCCGGGGGGTTCCAGGGTGCTGAGATGGCTGACGTTTTGCTCCGCTCTCGACGGTCACCGCGCAATGCAAGAACAGGCCAAAAACTGGCCAAAACGGCCCAAAAACGGGCCAAAACTGGCCATTTTTGGCTGCACGAGCGAGCGGCGAGCGGCGGACAGCGAGCGAAGCGAGAGGCAGCACCGTCCCTGCTATACGAAAGCCCCATCCAGCCCTGTGCCACCCGGGGGGTTCCAGGGTGCTGAGATGGCTGACGTTTTGCTCCGCTCTCGACGGTCACCGCGCAATGCAAGAACAGGCCAAAAACTGGCCAAAACGGCCCAAAAACGGGCCAAAACTGGCCATTTTTGGCTGCACGAGCGAGCGGCGAGCGGCGGACAGCGAGCGAAGCGAGAGGCAGCACCGTCCCTGCTATACGAAAGCCCCATCCAGCCCTGTGCCACCCGGGGGGTTCCAGGGTGCTGAGATGGCTGACGTTTTGCTCCGCTCTCGACGGTCACCGCGCAATGCAAGAACAGGCCAAAAACTGGCCAAAACGGCCCAAAAACGGGCCAAAACTGGCCATTTTTGGCTGCACGAGCGAGCGGCGAGCGGCGGACAGCGAGCGAAGCGAGAGGCAGCACCGTCCCTGCTATACGAAAGCCCCATCCAGCCCTGTGCCACCCGGGGGGTTCCAGGGTGCTGAGATGGCTGACGTTTTGCTCCGCTCTCGACGGTCACCGCGCAATGCAAGAACAGGCCAAAAACTGGCCAAAACGGCCCAAAAACGGGCCAAAACTGGCCATTTTTGGCTGCACGAGCGAGCGGCGAGCGGCGGACAGCGAGCGAAGCGAGAGGCAGCACCGTCCCTGCTATACGAAAGCCCCATCCAGCCCTGTGCCACCCGGGGGGTTCCAGGGTGCTGAGATGGCTGACGTTTTGCTCCGCTCTCGACGGTCACCGCGCAATGCAAGAACAGGCCAAAAACTGGCCAAAACGGCCCAAAAACGGGCCAAAACTGGCCATTTTTGGCTGCACGAGCGAGCGGCGAGCGGCGGACAGCGAGCGAAGCGAGAGGCAGCACCGTCCCTGCTATACGAAAGCCCCATCCAGCCCTGTGCCACCCGGGGGGTTCCAGGGTGCTGAGATGGCTGACGTTTTGCTCCGCTCTCGACGGTCACCGCGCAATGCAAGAACAGGCCAAAAACTGGCCAAAACGGCCCAAAAACGGGCCAAAACTGGCCATTTTTGGCTGCACGAGCGAGCGGCGAGCGGCGGACAGCGAGCGAAGCGAGAGGCAGCACCGTCCCTGCTATACGAAAGCCCCATCCAGCCCTGTGCCACCCGGGGGGTTCCAGGGTGCTGAGATGGCTGACGTTTTGCTCCGCTCTCGACGGTCACCGCGCAATGCAAGAACAGGCCAAAAACTGGCCAAAACGGCCCAAAAACGGGCCAAAACTGGCCATTTTTGGCTGCACGAGCGAGCGGCGAGCGGCGGACAGCGAGCGAAGCGAGAGGCAGCACCGTCCCTGCTATACGAAAGCCCCATCCAGCCCTGTGCCACCCGGGGGGTTCCAGGGTGCTGAGATGGCTGACGTTTTGCTCCGCTCTCGACGGTCACCGCGCAATGCAAGAACAGGCCAAAAACTGGCCAAAACGGCCCAAAAACGGGCCAAAACTGGCCATTTTTGGCTGCACGAGCGAGCGGCGAGCGGCGGACAGCGAGCGAAGCGAGAGGCAGCACCGTCCCTGCTATACGAAAGCCCCATCCAGCCCTGTGCCACCCGGGGGGTTCCAGGGTGCTGAGATGGCTGACGTTTTGCTCCGCTCTCGACGGTCACCGCGCAATGCAAGAACAGGCCAAAAACTGGCCAAAACGGCCCAAAAACGGGCCAAAACTGGCCATTTTTGGCTGCACGAGCGAGCGGCGAGCGGCGGACAGCGAGCGAAGCGAGAGGCAGCACCGTCCCTGCTATACGAAAGCCCCATCCAGCCCTGTGCCACCCGGGGGGTTCCAGGGTGCTGAGATGGCTGACGTTTTGCTCCGCTCTCGACGGTCACCGCGCAATGCAAGAACAGGCCAAAAACTGGCCAAAACGGCCCAAAAACGGGCCAAAACTGGCCATTTTTGGCTGCACGAGCGAGCGGCGAGCGGCGGACAGCGAGCGAAGCGAGAGGCAGCACCGTCCCTGCTATACGAAAGCCCCATCCAGCCCTGTGCCACCCGGGGGGTTCCAGGGTGCTGAGATGGCTGACGTTTTGCTCCGCTCTCGACGGTCACCGCGCAATGCAAGAACAGGCCAAAAACTGGCCAAAACGGCCCAAAAACGGGCCAAAACTGGCCATTTTTGGCTGCGCGAGCGAGCGGCGAGCGGCGGACAGCGAGCGAAGCGAGAGGCAGCACCGTCCCTGCTATATACGAAAGCCCCATCCAGCCCTGTGCCACCCGGGGGGTTCCAGGGTGCTGAGATGGCTGACGTTTTGCTCCGCTCACGACGGTCACCGCACCACGCAAGAACGGACCATAAACAGGCCAAAACAGCCCAAAAACGGGCCAAAACTGGTCATTTTTGGCTGCGCGAGCGAGCGGCGAGCGGCGAACAGCGAGCGAAGCGTGAGGCAGCACCGTCCCTGCTATACGAAAGCCCCATCCAGCC
>NW_027020725.1:37500-40000 GCF_036884655.1 Musa acuminata AAA Group
GGTTCCAGGGTGCTGAGATGGCTGACGTTTTGCTCCGCTCTCGACGGTCACCGCGCAATGCAAGAACAGGCCAAAAACTGGCCAAAACGGCCCAAAAACGGGCCAAAACTGGCCATTTTTGGCTGCACGAGCGAGCGGCGAGCGGCGGACAGCGAGCGAAGCGAGAGGCAGCACCGTCCCTGCTATACGAAAGCCCCATCCAGCCCTGTGCCACCCGGGGGGTTCCAGGGTGCTGAGATGGCTGACGTTTTGCTCCGCTCTCGACGGTCACCGCGCAATGCAAGAACAGGCCAAAAACTGGCCAAAACGGCCCAAAAACGGGCCAAAACTGGCCATTTTTGGCTGCACGAGCGAGCGGCGAGCGGCGGACAGCGAGCGAAGCGAGAGGCAGCACCGTCCCTGCTATACGAAAGCCCCATCCAGCCCTGTGCCACCCGGGGGGTTCCAGGGTGCTGAGATGGCTGACGTTTTGCTCCGCTCTCGACGGTCACCGCGCAATGCAAGAACAGGCCAAAAACTGGCCAAAACGGCCCAAAAACGGGCCAAAACTGGCCATTTTTGGCTGCACGAGCGAGCGGCGAGCGGCGGACAGCGAGCGAAGCGAGAGGCAGCACCGTCCCTGCTATACGAAAGCCCCATCCAGCCCTGTGCCACCCGGGGGGTTCCAGGGTGCTGAGATGGCTGACGTTTTGCTCCGCTCTCGACGGTCACCGCGCAATGCAAGAACAGGCCAAAAACTGGCCAAAACGGCCCAAAAACGGGCCAAAACTGGCCATTTTTGGCTGCGCGAGCGAGCGGCGAGCGGCGGACAGCGAGCGAAGCGAGAGGCAGCACCGTCCCTGCTATACGAAAGCCCCATCCAGCCCTGTGCCACCCGGGGGGTTCCAGGGTGCTGAGATGGCTGACGTTTTGCTCCGCTCTCGACGGTCACCGCGCAATGCAAGAACAGGCCAAAAACTGGCCAAAACGGCCCAAAAACGGGCCAAAACTGGCCATTTTTGGCTGCACGAGCGAGCGGCGAGCGGCGGACAGCGAGCGAAGCGAGAGGCAGCACCGTCCCTGCTATACGAAAGCCCCATCCAGCCCTGTGCCACCCGGGGGGTTCCAGGGTGCTGAGATGGCTGACGTTTTGCTCCGCTCTCGACGGTCACCGCGCAATGCAAGAACAGGCCAAAAACTGGCCAAAACGGCCCAAAAACGGGCCAAAACTGGCCATTTTTGGCTGCACGAGCGAGCGGCGAGCGGCGGACAGCGAGCGAAGCGAGAGGCAGCACCGTCCCTGCTATACGAAAGCCCCATCCAGCCCTGTGCCACCCGGGGGGGGTTCCAGGGTGCTGAGATGGCTGACGTTTTGCTCCGCTCTCGACGGTCACCGCGCAATGCAAGAACAGGCCAAAAACTGGCCAAAACGGCCCAAAAACGGGCCAAAACTGGCCATTTTTGGCTGCACGAGCGAGCGGCGAGCGGCGGACAGCGAGCGAAGCGAGAGGCAGCACCGTCCCTGCTATACGAAAGCCCCATCCAGCCCTGTGCCACCCGGGGGGTTCCAGGGTGCTGAGATGGCTGACGTTTTGCTCCGCTCTCGACGGTCACCGCGCAATGCAAGAACAGGCCAAAAACTGGCCAAAACGGCCCAAAAACGGGCCAAAACTGGCCATTTTTGGCTGCGCGAGCGAGCGGCGAGCGGCGGACAGCGAGCGAAGCGAGAGGCAGCACCGTCCCTGCTATACGAAAGCCCCATCCAGCCCTGTGCCACCCGGGGGGTTCCAGGGTGCTGAGATGGCTGACGTTTTGCTCCGCTCTCGACGGTCACCGCGCAATGCAAGAACAGGCCAAAAACTGGCCAAAACGGCCCAAAAACGGGCCAAAACTGGCCATTTTTGGCTGCACGAGCGAGCGGCGAGCGGCGGACAGCGAGCGAAGCGAGAGGCAGCACCGTCCCTGCTATACGAAAGCCCCATCCAGCCCTGTGCCACCCGGGGGGTTCCAGGGTGCTGAGATGGCTGACGTTTTGCTCCGCTCTCGACGGTCACCGCGCAATGCAAGAACAGGCCAAAAACTGGCCAAAACGGCCCAAAAACGGGCCAAAACTGGCCATTTTTGGCTGCACGAGCGAGCGGCGAGCGGCGGACAGCGAGCGAAGCGAGAGGCAGCACCGTCCCTGCTATACGAAAGCCCCATCCAGCCCTGTGCCACCCGGGGGGTTCCAGGGTGCTGAGATGGCTGACGTTTTGCTCCGCTCTCGACGGTCACCGCGCAATGCAAGAACAGGCCAAAAACTGGCCAAAACGGCCCAAAAACGGGCCAAAACTGGCCATTTTTGGCTGCACGAGCGAGCGGCGAGCGGCGGACAGCGAGCGAAGCGAGAGGCAGCACCGTCCCTGCTATACGAAAGCCCCATCCAGCCCTGTGCCACCCGGGGGGTTCCAGGGTGCTGAGATGGCTGACGTTTTGCTCCGCTCTCGACGGTCACCGCGCAATGCAAGAACAGGCCAAAAAC
>NW_027020725.1:50000-55000 GCF_036884655.1 Musa acuminata AAA Group
CGGCCCAAAAACGGGCCAAAACTGGCCATTTTTGGCTGCGCGAGCGAGCGGCGAGCGGCGGACAGCGAGCGAAGCGAGAGGCAGCACCGTCCCTGCTATACGAAAGCCCCATCCAGCCCTGTGCCACCCGGGGGGTTCCAGGGTGCTGAGATGGCTGACATTTTGCTCCGCTCACGACGGTCGCCGCGGCACACAAGAACAGCCCAAAAACAGGCCAAAACAGCCCAAAAACGGGCCAAAACTGGCCATTTTTGGCTGCGCGAGCGAGCAGCAAGCGGCGGACAGCGAGCGAAGCGAGAGGCAGCACCGTCCCTGCTATACGAAAGCCCCATCCAGCCCTGTGCCACCCGGGGGGTTCCAGGGTGCTGAGATGGCTGACGTTTTGCTCCGCTCACGACGGTCGCCGCGGCACGCAAGAACAGGCCAAAAACTGGCCAAAACAGCCCAAAAACGGGCCAAAACTGGCCATTTTTTGCTGCGCGAGCGAGCGGAGAGCGGCGAACAGCGAGCGAAGCGCGAGGCAGCACCGTCCCTGCTATACGAAAGCCCCATCCAGCCCTGTGCCACCCGGGGGGTTCCAGGGTGCTGAGATGGCTGACATTTTGCTCCGCTCACGACGGTCACCGCGCCACACAAGAACAGCCCAAAAACAGGCCAAAACAGCCCAAAAACGGGCCAAAACTGGCCATTTTTGGCTGCGCGAGCGAGCGGCGAGCGGCGAACAGCGAGCGAAGCGAGAGGCAGCACCGTCCCTGCTATACGAAAGCCCCATCCAGCCCTGTGCCACCCGGGGGGTTCCAGGGTGCTGAGATGGCTGACGTTTTGCTCCGCTCACGACGGTCACCGCACCACGCAAGAACAGGCCAAAAACTGGCCAAAACAGCCCAAAAACGGGCCAAAACTGGCCATTTTTGGCTGCGCGAGCGAGCGGCGAGCGGCGAACAGCGAGCGAAGCGAGAGGCAGCACCGTCCCTGCTATACGAAAGCCCCATCCAGCCCTGTGCCACCCGGGGGGTTCCAGGGTGCTGAGATGGCTGACGTTTTGCTCCGCTCTCGACGGTCACCGCGCAATGCAAGAACAGGCCAAAAACTGGCCAAAACGGCCCAAAAACGGGCCAAAACTGGCCATTTTTGGCTGCGCGAGCGGCGAGCGGCGGACAGCGAGCGAAGCGAGAGGCAGCACCGTCCCTGCTATACGAAAGCCCCATCCAGCCCTGTGCCACCCGGGGGGTTCCAGGGTGCTGAGATGGCTGACGTTTTGCTCCGCTCTCGACGGTCACCGCGCAATGCAAGAACAGGCCAAAAACTGGCCAAAACGGCCCAAAAACGGGCCAAAACTGGCCATTTTTGGCTGCGCGAGCGAGCGGCGAGCGGCGGACAGCGAGCGAAGCGAGAGGCAGCACCGTCCCTGCTATACGAAAGCCCCATCCAGCCCTGTGCCACCCGGGGGGTTCCAGGGTGCTGAGATGGCTGACGTTTTGCTCCGCTCTCGACGGTCACCGCGCAATGCAAGAACAGGCCAAAAACTGGCCAAAACGGCCCAAAAACGGGCCAAAACTGGCCATTTTTGGCTGCACGAGCGAGCGGCGAGCGGCGGACAGCGAGCGAAGCGAGAGGCAGCACCGTCCCTGCTATACGAAAGCCCCATCCAGCCCTGTGCCACCCGGGGGGTTCCAGGGTGCTGAGATGGCTGACGTTTTGCTCCGCTCTCGACGGTCACCGCGCAATGCAAGAACAGGCCAAAAACTGGCCAAAACGGCCCAAAAACGGGCCAAAACTGGCCATTTTTGGCTGCACGAGCGAGCGGCGAGCGGCGGACAGCGAGCGAAGCGAGAGGCAGCACCGTCCCTGCTATACGAAAGCCCCATCCAGCCCTGTGCCACCCGGGGGGTTCCAGGGTGCTGAGATGGCTGACGTTTTGCTCCGCTCTCGACGGTCACCGCGCAATGCAAGAACAGGCCAAAAACTGGCCAAAACGGCCCAAAAACGGGCCAAAACTGGCCATTTTTGGCTGCACGAGCGAGCGGCGAGCGGCGGACAGCGAGCGAAGCGAGAGGCAGCACCGTCCCTGCTATACGAAAGCCCCATCCAGCCCTGTGCCACCCGGGGGGTTCCAGGGTGCTGAGATGGCTGACGTTTTGCTCCGCTCTCGACGGTCACCGCGCAATGCAAGAACAGGCCAAAAACTGGCCAAAACGGCCCAAAAACGGGCCAAAACTGGCCATTTTTGGCTGCGCGAGCGAGCGGCGAGCGGCGGACAGCGAGCGAAGCGAGAGGCAGCACCGTCCCTGCTATACGAAAGCCCCATCCAGCCCTGTGCCACCCGGGGGGTTCCAGGGTGCTGAGATGGCTGACGTTTTGCTCCGCTCTCGACGGTCACCGCGCAATGCAAGAACAGGCCAAAAACTGGCCAAAACGGCCCAAAAACGGGCCAAAACTGGCCATTTTTGGCTGCACGAGCGAGCGGCGAGCGGCGGACAGCGAGCGAAGCGAGAGGCAGCACCGTCCCTGCTATACGAAAGCCCCATCCAGCCCTGTGCCACCCGGGGGGTTCCAGGGTGCTGAGATGGCTGACGTTTTGCTCCGCTCTCGACGGTCACCGCGCAATGCAAGAACAGGCCAAAAACTGGCCAAAACGGCCCAAAAACGGGCCAAAACTGGCCATTTTTGGCTGCACGAGCGAGCGGCGAGCGGCGGACAGCGAGCGAAGCGAGAGGCAGCACCGTCCCTGCTATACGAAAGCCCCATCCAGCCCTGTGCCACCCGGGGGGTTCCAGGGTGCTGAGATGGCTGACGTTTTGCTCCGCTCTCGACGGTCACCGCGCAATGCAAGAACAGGCCAAAAACTGGCCAAAACGGCCCAAAAACGGGCCAAAACTGGCCATTTTTGGCTGCACGAGCGAGCGGCGAGCGGCGGACAGCGAGCGAAGCGAGAGGCAGCACCGTCCCTGCTATACGAAAGCCCCATCCAGCCCTGTGCCACCCGGGGGGTTCCAGGGTGCTGAGATGGCTGACGTTTTGCTCCGCTCTCGACGGTCACCGCGCAATGCAAGAACAGGCCAAAAACTGGCCAAAACGGCCCAAAAACGGGCCAAAACGCCATTTTTGGCTGCACGAGCGAGCGGCGAGCGGCGGACAGCGAGCGAAGCGAGAGGCAGCACCGTCCCTGCTATACGAAAGCCCCATCCAGCCCTGTGCCACCCGGGGGGTTCCAGGGTGCTGAGATGGCTGACGTTTTGCTCCGCTCTCGACGGTCACCGCGCAATGCAAGAACAGGCCAAAAACTGGCCAAAACGGCCCAAAAACGGGCCAAAACTGGCCATTTTTGGCTGCACGAGCGAGCGGCGAGCGGCGGACAGCGAGCGAAGCGAGAGGCAGCACCGTCCCTGCTATACGAAAGCCCCATCCAGCCCTGTGCCACCCGGGGGGTTCCAGGGTGCTGAGATGGCTGACGTTTTGCTCCGCTCTCGACGGTCACCGCGCAATGCAAGAACAGGCCAAAAACTGGCCAAAACGGCCCAAAAACGGGCCAAAACTGGCCATTTTTGGCTGCACGAGCGAGCGGCGAGCGGCGGACAGCAGAGCGAAGCGAGAGGCAGCACCGTCCCTGCTATACGAAAGCCCCATCCAGCCCTGTGCCACCCGGGGGGTTCCAGGGTGCTGAGATGGCTGACGTTTTGCTCCGCTCTCGACGGTCACCGCGCAATGCAAGAACAGGCCAAAAACTGGCCAAAACGGCCCAAAAACGGGCCAAAACTGGCCATTTTTGGCTGCACGAGCGAGCGGCGAGCGGCGGACAGCGAGCGAAGCGAGAGGCAGCACCGTCCCTGCTATACGAAAGCCCCATCCAGCCCTGTGCCACCCGGGGGGTTCCAGGGTGCTGAGATGGCTGACGTTTTGCTCCGCTCTCGACGGTCACCGCGCAATGCAAGAACAGGCCAAAAACTGGCCAAAACGGCCCAAAAACGGGCCAAAACTGGCCATTTTTGGCTGCACGAGCGAGCGGCGAGCGGCGGACAGCGAGCGAAGCGAGAGGCAGCACCGTCCCTGCTATACGAAAGCCCCATCCAGCCCTGTGCCACCCGGGGGGTTCCAGGGTGCTGAGATGGCTGACGTTTTGCTCCGCTCTCGACGGTCACCGCGCAATGCAAGAACAGGCCAAAAACTGGCCAAAACGGCCCAAAAACGGGCCAAAACTGGCCATTTTTGGCTGCACGAGCGAGCGGCGAGCGGCGGACAGCGAGCGAAGCGAGAGGCAGCACCGTCCCTGCTATACGAAAGCCCCATCCAGCCCTGTGCCACCCGGGGGGTTCCAGGGTGCTGAGATGGCTGACGTTTTGCTCTCGCTCTCGACGGTCACCGCGCAATGCAAGAACAGGCCAAAAACTGGCCAAAACGGCCCAAAAACGGGCCAAAACTGGCCATTTTTGGCTGCACGAGCGAGCGGCGAGCGGCGGACAGCGAGCGAAGCGAGAGGCAGCACCGTCACTGCTATACGAAAGCCCCATCCAGCCCTGTGCCACCCCGGGGGGTTCCAGGGTGCTGAGATGGCTGACGTTTTGCTCCGCTCTCCGACGGTCACCGCGCAATGCAAGAACAGGTCCAAAAACTGGCCAAAACGGCCCAAAAACGGGCCAAAACTGGCCATTTTTGGACTGCACGAGCGATAGCGGCGAGCGGCGGACAGCGAGCGAAGCGAGAGGCAGCACCGTCCCTGCTATACGAAAGCCCCATCCAGCCCTGTGCCACCCGGGGGGTTCCAGGGTGCTGAGATGGCTGACGTTTTGCTCCGCTCTCGACGGTCACCGCGCAATGCAAGAACAGGCCAAAACTGGCTAAAACGGCCCAAAAACGGGCCAAAACTGGCCATTTTTGGAATGCGCGAGCGAGCGGCGAGCAGCGGCGACAGCGAGAGCGAGAGCGGAGGCAGCACCGTCCCTGCTATATACGAAAGCCCCATCCAGCCTCTGTGCCACACGGGGGGGTTCAGGGTGCTGAGA
>NW_027020725.1:65000-70000 GCF_036884655.1 Musa acuminata AAA Group
GCCCTGTGCCACCCGGGGGGTTCCAGGGTGCTGAGATGGCTGACGTTTTGCTCCGCTCTCGACGGTCACCGCGCAATGCAAGAACAGGCCAAAAACTGGCCAAAACGGCCCAAAAACGGGCCAAAACTGGCCATTTTTGGCTGCGCGAGCGAGCGGCGAGCGGCGGACAGCGAGCGAAGCGAGAGGCAGCACCGTCCCTGCTATACGAAAGCCCCATCCAGCCCTGTGCCACCCGGGGGGTTCCAGGGTGCTGAGATGGCTGACGTTTTGCTCCGCTCTCGACGGTCACCGCGCAATGCAAGAACAGGCCAAAAACTGGCCAAAACGGCCCAAAAACGGGCCAAAACTGGCCATTTTTGGCTGCACGAGCGAGCGGCGAGCGGCGGACAGCGAGCGAAGCGAGAGGCAGCACCGTCCCTGCTATACGAAAGCCCCATCCAGCCCTGTGCCACCCGGGGGGTTCCAGGGTGCTGAGATGGCTGACGTTTTGCTCCGCTCTCGACGGTCACCGCGCAATGCAAGAACAGGCCAAAAACTGGCCAAAACGGCCCAAAAACGGGCCAAAACTGGCCATTTTTGGCTGCACGAGCGAGCGGCGAGCGGCGGACAGCGAGCGAAGCGAGAGGCAGCACCGTCCCTGCTATACGAAAGCCCCATCCAGCCCTGTGCCACCCGGGGGGTTCCAGGGTGCTGAGATGGCTGACGTTTTGCTCCGCTCTCGACGGTCACCGCGCAATGCAAGAACAGGCCAAAAACTGGCCAAAACGGCCCAAAAACGGGCCAAAACTGGCCATTTTTGGCTGCACGAGCGAGCGGCGAGCGGCGGACAGCGAGCGAAGCGAGAGGCAGCACCGTCCCTGCTATACGAAAGCCCCATCCAGCCCTGTGCCACCCGGGGGGTTCCAGGGTGCTGAGATGGCTGACGTTTTGCTCCGCTCTCGACGGTCACCGCGCAATGCAAGAACAGGCCAAAAACTGGCCAAAACGGCCCAAAAACGGGCCAAAACTGGCCATTTTTGGCTGCGCGAGCGAGCGGCGAGCGGCGGACAGCGAGCGAAGCGAGAGGCAGCACCGTCCCTGCTATACGAAAGCCCCATCCAGCCCTGTGCCACCCGGGGGGTTCCAGGGTGCTGAGATGGCTGACGTTTTGCTCCGCTCTCGACGGTCACCGCGCAATGCAAGAACAGGCCAAAAACTGGCCAAAACGGCCCAAAAACGGGCCAAAACTGGCCATTTTTGGCTGCACGAGCGAGCGGCGAGCGGCGGACAGCGAGCGAAGCGAGAGGCAGCACCGTCCCTGCTATACGAAAGCCCCATCCAGCCCTGTGCCACCCGGGGGGTTCCAGGGTGCTGAGATGGCTGACGTTTTGCTCCGCTCTCGACGGTCACCGCGCAATGCAAGAACAGGCCAAAAACTGGCCAAAACGGCCCAAAAACGGGCCAAAACTGGCCATTTTTGGCTGCACGAGCGAGCGGCGAGCGGCGGACAGCGAGCGAAGCGAGAGGCAGCACCGTCCCTGCTATACGAAAGCCCCATCCAGCCCTGTGCCACCCGGGGGGTTCCAGGGTGCTGAGATGGCTGACGTTTTGCTCCGCTCTCGACGGTCACCGCGCAATGCAAGAACAGGCCAAAAACTGGCCAAAACGGCCCAAAAACGGGCCAAAACTGGCCATTTTTGGCTGCACGAGCGAGCGGCGAGCGGCGGACAGCGAGCGAAGCGAGAGGCAGCACCGTCCCTGCTATACGAAAGCCCCATCCAGCCCTGTGCCACCCGGGGGGTTCCAGGGTGCTGAGATGGCTGACGTTTTGCTCCGCTCTCGACGGTCACCGCGCAATGCAAGAACAGGCCAAAAACTGGCCAAAACGGCCCAAAAACGGGCCAAAACTGGCCATTTTTGGCTGCGCGAGCGAGCGGCGAGCGGCGGACAGCGAGCGAAGCGAGAGGCAGCACCGTCCCTGCTATACGAAAGCCCCATCCAGCCCTGTGCCACCCGGGGGGTTCCAGGGTGCTGAGATGGCTGACGTTTTGCTCCGCTCTCGACGGTCACCGCGCAATGCAAGAACAGGCCAAAAACTGGCCAAAACGGCCCAAAAACGGGCCAAAACTGGCCATTTTTGGCTGCACGAGCGAGCGGCGAGCGGCGGACAGCGAGCGAAGCGAGAGGCAGCACCGTCCCTGCTATACGAAAGCCCCATCCAGCCCTGTGCCACCCGGGGGGTTCCAGGGTGCTGAGATGGCTGACGTTTTGCTCCGCTCTCGACGGTCACCGCGCAATGCAAGAACAGGCCAAAAACTGGCCAAAACGGCCCAAAAACGGGCCAAAACTGGCCATTTTTGGCTGCACGAGCGAGCGGCGAGCGGCGGACAGCGAGCGAAGCGAGAGGCAGCACCGTCCCTGCTATACGAAAGCCCCATCCAGCCCTGTGCCACCCGGGGGGTTCCAGGGTGCTGAGATGGCTGACGTTTTGCTCCGCTCTCGACGGTCACCGCGCAATGCAAGAACAGGCCAAAAACTGGCCAAAACGGCCCAAAAACGGGCCAAAACTGGCCATTTTTGGCTGCACGAGCGAGCGGCGAGCGGCGGACAGCGAGCGAAGCGAGAGGCAGCACCGTCCCTGCTATACGAAAGCCCCATCCAGCCCTGTGCCACCCGGGGGGTTCCAGGGTGCTGAGATGGCTGACGTTTTGCTCCGCTCTCGACGGTCACCGCGCAATGCAAGAACAGGCCAAAAACTGGCCAAAACGGCCCAAAAACGGGCCAAAACTGGCCATTTTTGGCTGCGCGAGCGAGCGGCGAGCGGCGGACAGCGAGCGAAGCGAGAGGCAGCACCGTCCCTGCTATACGAAAGCCCCATCCAGCCCTGTGCCACCCGGGGGGTTCCAGGGTGCTGAGATGGCTGACGTTTTGCTCCGCTCTCGACGGTCACCGCGCAATGCAAGAACAGGCCAAAAACTGGCCAAAACGGCCCAAAAACGGGCCAAAACTGGCCATTTTTGGCTGCACGAGCGAGCGGCGAGCGGCGGACAGCGAGCGAAGCGAGAGGCAGCACCGTCCCTGCTATACGAAAGCCCCATCCAGCCCTGTGCCACCCGGGGGGTTCCAGGGTGCTGAGATGGCTGACGTTTTGCTCCGCTCTCGACGGTCACCGCGCAATGCAAGAACAGGCCAAAAACTGGCCAAAACGGCCCAAAAACGGGCCAAAACTGGCCATTTTTGGCTGCACGAGCGAGCGGCGAGCGGCGGACAGCGAGCGAAGCGAGAGGCAGCACCGTCCCTGCTATACGAAAGCCCCATCCAGCCCTGTGCCACCCGGGGGGTTCCAGGGTGCTGAGATGGCTGACGTTTTGCTCCGCTCTCGACGGTCACCGCGCAATGCAAGAACAGGCCAAAAACTGGCCAAAACGGCCCAAAAACGGGCCAAAACTGGCCATTTTTGGCTGCACGAGCGAGCGGCGAGCGGCGGACAGCGAGCGAAGCGAGAGGCAGCACCGTCCCTGCTATACGAAAGCCCCATCCAGCCCTGTGCCACCCGGGGGGTTCCAGGGTGCTGAGATGGCTGACGTTTTGCTCCGCTCTCGACGGTCACCGCGCAATGCAAGAACAGGCCAAAAACTGGCCAAAACGGCCCAAAAACGGGCCAAAACTGGCCATTTTTGGCTGCACGAGCGAGCGGCGAGCGGCGGACAGCGAGCGAAGCGAGAGGCAGCACCGTCCCTGCTATACGAAAGCCCCATCCAGCCCTGTGCCACCCGGGGGGTTCCAGGGTGCTGAGATGGCTGACGTTTTGCTCCGCTCTCGACGGTCACCGCGCAATGCAAGAACAGGCCAAAAACTGGCCAAAACGGCCCAAAAACGGGCCAAAACTGGCCATTTTTGGCTGCACGAGCGAGCGGCGAGCGGCGGACAGCGAGCGAAGCGAGAGGCAGCACCGTCCCTGCTATACGAAAGCCCCATCCAGCCCTGTGCCACCCGGGGGGTTCCAGGGTGCTGAGATGGCTGACGTTTTGCTCCGCTCTCGACGGTCACCGCGCAATGCAAGAACAGGCCAAAAACTGGCCAAAACGGCCCAAAAACGGGCCAAAACTGGCCATTTTTGGCTGCACGAGCGAGCGGCGAGCGGCGGACAGCGAGCGAAGCGAGAGGCAGCACCGTCCCTGCTATACGAAAGCCCCATCCAGCCCTGTGCCACCCGGGGGGTTCCAGGGTGCTGAGATGGCTGACGTTTTGCTCCGCTCTCGACGGTCACCGCGCAATGCAAGAACAGGCCAAAAACTGGCCAAAACGGCCCAAAAACGGGCCAAAACTGGCCATTTTTGGCTGCACGAGCGAGCGGCGAGCGGCGGACAGCGAGCGAAGCGAGAGGCAGCACCGTCCCTGCTATACGAAAGCCCCATCCAGCCCTGTGCCACCCGGGGGGTTCCAGGGTGCTGAGATGGCTGACGTTTTGCTCCGCTCTCGACGGTCACCGCGCAATGCAAGAACAGGCCAAAAACTGGCCAAAACGGCCCAAAAACGGGCCAAAACTGGCCATTTTTGGCTGCACGAGCGAGCGGCGAGCGGCGGACAGCGAGCGAAGCGAGAGGCAGCACCGTCCCTGCTATACGAAAGCCCCATCCAGCCCTGTGCCACCCGGGGGGTTCCAGGGTGCTGAGATGGCTGACGTTTTGCTCCGCTCTCGACGGTCACCGCGCAATGCAAGAACAGGCCAAAAACTGGCCAAAACGGCCCAAAAACGGGCCAAAACTGGCCATTTTTGGCTGCGCGAGCGAGCGGCGAGCGGCGGACAGCGAGCGAAGCGAGAGGCAGCACCGTCCCTGCTATATACGAAAGCCCCATCCAGCCCTGTGCCACCCGGGGGGTTCCAGGGTGCTGAGATGGCTGACGTTTTGCTCCGCTCACGACGGTCACCGCACCACGCAAGAACGGACCATAAACAGGCCAAAACAGCCCAAAAACGGGCCAAAACTGGTCATTTTTGGCTGCGCGAGCGAGCGGCG
>NW_027020725.1:80000-82500 GCF_036884655.1 Musa acuminata AAA Group
GCGAAGCGAGAGGCAGCACCGTCCCTGCTATACGAAAGCCCCATCCAGCCCTGTGCCACCCGGGGGGTTCCAGGGTGCTGAGATGGCTGACGTTTTGCTCCGCTCTCGACGGTCACCGCGCAATGCAAGAACAGGCCAAAAACTGGCCAAAACGGCCCAAAAACGGGCCAAAACTGGCCATTTTTGGCTGCACGAGCGAGCGGCGAGCGGCGGACAGCGAGCGAAGCGAGAGGCAGCACCGTCCCTGCTATACGAAAGCCCCATCCAGCCCTGTGCCACCCGGGGGGTTCCAGGGTGCTGAGATGGCTGACGTTTTGCTCCGCTCTCGACGGTCACCGCGCAATGCAAGAACAGGCCAAAAACTGGCCAAAACGGCCCAAAAACGGGCCAAAACTGGCCATTTTTGGCTGCACGAGCGAGCGGCGAGCGGCGGACAGCGAGCGAAGCGAGAGGCAGCACCGTCCCTGCTATACGAAAGCCCCATCCAGCCCTGTGCCACCCGGGGGGTTCCAGGGTGCTGAGATGGCTGACGTTTTGCTCTGCTCTCGACGGTCACCGCGCAATGCAAGAACAGGCCAAAAACTGGCCAAAACGGCCCAAAAACGGGCCAAAACTGGCCATTTTTGGCTGCACGAGCGAGCGGCGAGCGGCGGACAGCGAGCGAAGCGAGAGGCAGCACCGTCCCTGCTATACGAAAGCCCCATCCAGCCCTGTGCCACCCGGGGGGTTCCAGGGTGCTGAGATGGCTGACGTTTTGCTCCGCTCTCGACGGTCACCGCGCAATGCAAGAACAGGCCAAAAACTGGCCAAAACGGCCCAAAAACGGGCCAAAACTGGCCATTTTTGGCTGCGCGAGCGAGCGGCGAGCGGCGGACAGCGAGCGAAGCGAGAGGCAGCACCGTCCCTGCTATACGAAAGCCCCATCCAGCCCTGTGCCACCCGGGGGGTTCCAGGGTGCTGAGATGGCTGACGTTTTGCTCCGCTCTCGACGGTCACCGCGCAATGCAAGAACAGGCCAAAAACTGGCCAAAACGGCCCAAAAACGGGCCAAAACTGGCCATTTTTGGCTGCACGAGCGAGCGGCGAGCGGCGGACAGCGAGCGAAGCGAGAGGCAGCACCGTCCCTGCTATACGAAAGCCCCATCCAGCCCTGTGCCACCCGGGGGGTTCCAGGGTGCTGAGATGGCTGACGTTTTGCTCCGCTCTCGACGGTCACCGCGCAATGCAAGAACAGGCCAAAAACTGGCCAAAACGGCCCAAAAACGGGCCAAAACTGGCCATTTTTGGCTGCACGAGCGAGCGGCGAGCGGCGGACAGCGAGCGAAGCGAGAGGCAGCACCGTCCCTGCTATACGAAAGCCCCATCCAGCCCTGTGCCACCCGGGGGGTTCCAGGGTGCTGAGATGGCTGACGTTTTGCTCCGCTCTCGACGGTCACCGCGCAATGCAAGAACAGGCCAAAAACTGGCCAAAACGGCCCAAAAACGGGCCAAAACTGGCCATTTTTGGCTGCACGAGCGAGCGGCGAGCGGCGGACAGCGAGCGAAGCGAGAGGCAGCACCGTCCCTGCTATACGAAAGCCCCATCCAGCCCTGTGCCACCCGGGGGGTTCCAGGGTGCTGAGATGGCTGACGTTTTGCTCCGCTCTCGACGGTCACCGCGCAATGCAAGAACAGGCCAAAAACTGGCCAAAACGGCCCAAAAACGGGCCAAAACTGGCCATTTTTGGCTGCGCGAGCGAGCGGCGAGCGGCGGACAGCGAGCGAAGCGAGAGGCAGCACCGTCCCTGCTATACGAAAGCCCCATCCAGCCCTGTGCCACCCGGGGGGTTCCAGGGTGCTGAGATGGCTGACGTTTTGCTCCGCTCTCGACGGTCACCGCGCAATGCAAGAACAGGCCAAAAACTGGCCAAAACGGCCCAAAAACGGGCCAAAACTGGCCATTTTTGGCTGCACGAGCGAGCGGCGAGCGGCGGACAGCGAGCGAAGCGAGAGGCAGCACCGTCCCTGCTATACGAAAGCCCCATCCAGCCCTGTGCCACCCGGGGGGTTCCAGGGTGCTGAGATGGCTGACGTTTTGCTCCGCTCTCGACGGTCACCGCGCAATGCAAGAACAGGCCAAAAACTGGCCAAAACGGCCCAAAAACGGGCCAAAACTGGCCATTTTTGGCTGCACGAGCGAGCGGCGAGCGGCGGACAGCGAGCGAAGCGAGAGGCAGCACCGTCCCTGCTATACGAAAGCCCCATCCAGCCCTGTGCCACCCGGGGGGTTCCAGGGTGCTGAGATGGCTGACGTTTTGCTCCGCTCTCGACGGTCACCGCGCAATGCAAGAACAGGCCAAAAACTGGCCAAAACGGCCCAAAAACGGGCCAAAACTGGCCATTTTTGGCTGCACGAGCGAGCGGCGAGCGGCGGACAGCGAGCGAAGCGAGAGGCAGCACCGTCCCTGCTATACGAAAGCCCCATCCAGCCCTGTGCCACCCGGGGGGTTCCAGGGTGCTG
>NW_027020725.1:92500-97500 GCF_036884655.1 Musa acuminata AAA Group
ACGTTTTGCTCCGCTCTCGACGGTCACCGCGCAACGCAAGAACAGGCCAAAAACTGGCCAAAACGGCCCAAAAACGGGCCAAAACTGGCCATTTTTGGCTGCGCGAGCGAGCGGCGAGCGGCGGACAGCGAGCGAAGCGAGAGGCAGCACCGTCCCTGCTATACGAAAGCCCCATCCAGCCCTGTGCCACCCGGGGGGTTCCAGGGTGCTGAGATGGCTGACATTTTGCTCCGCTCACGACGGTCGCCGCGGCACACAAGAACAGCCCAAAAACAGGCCAAAACAGCCCAAAAACGGGCCAAAACTGGCCATTTTTGGCTGCGCGAGCGAGCAGCGAGCGGCGGACAGCGAGCGAAGCGAGAGGCAGCACCGTCCCTGCTATACGAAAGCCCCATCCAGCCCTGTGCCACCCGGGGGGTTCCAGGGTGCTGAGATGGCTGACGTTTTGCTCCGCTCACGACGGTCGCCGCGGCACGCAAGAACAGGCCAAAAACTGGCCAAAACAGCCCAAAAACGGGCCAAAACTGGCCATTTTTTGCTGCGCGAGCGAGCGGAGAGCGGCGAACAGCGAGCGAAGCGCGAGGCAGCACCGTCCCTGCTATACGAAAGCCCCATCCAGCCCTGTGCCACCCGGGGGGTTCCAGGGTGCTGAGATGGCTGACATTTTGCTCCGCTCACGACGGTCACCGCGCCACACAAGAACAGCCCAAAAACAGGCCAAAACAGCCCAAAAACGGGCCAAAACTGGCCATTTTTGGCTGCGCGAGCGAGCGGCGAGCGGCGAACAGCGAGCGAAGCGAGAGGCAGCACCGTCCCTGCTATACGAAAGCCCCATCCAGCCCTGTGCCACCCGGGGGGTTCCAGGGTGCTGAGATGGCTGACGTTTTGCTCCGCTCACGACGGTCACCGCACCACGCAAGAACAGGCCAAAAACTGGCCAAAACAGCCCAAAAACGGGCCAAAACTGGCCATTTTTGGCTGCGCGAGCGAGCGGCGAGCGGCGAACAGCGAGCGAAGCGAGAGGCAGCACCGTCCCTGCTATACGAAAGCCCCATCCAGCCCTGTGCCACCCGGGGGGTTCCAGGGTGCTGAGATGGCTGACGTTTTGCTCCGCTCTCGACGGTCACCGCGCAATGCAAGAACAGGCCAAAAACTGGCCAAAACGGCCCAAAAACGGGCCAAAACTGGCCATTTTTGGCTGCGCGAGCGGCGAGCGGCGGACAGCGAGCGAAGCGAGAGGCAGCACCGTCCCTGCTATACGAAAGCCCCATCCAGCCCTGTGCCACCCGGGGGGTTCCAGGGTGCTGAGATGGCTGACGTTTTGCTCCGCTCTCGACGGTCACCGCGCAATGCAAGAACAGGCCAAAAACTGGCCAAAACGGCCCAAAAACGGGCCAAAACTGGCCATTTTTGGCTGAGCGAGCGAGCGGCGAGCGGCGGACAGCGAGCGAAGCGAGAGGCAGCACCGTCCCTGCTATACGAAAGCCCCATCCAGCCCTGTGCCACCCGGGGGGTTCCAGGGTGCTGAGATGGCTGACGTTTTGCTCCGCTCTCGACGGTCACCGCGCAATGCAAGAACAGGCCAAAAACTGGCCAAAACGGCCCAAAAACGGGCCAAAACTGGCCATTTTTGGCTGCACGAGCGAGCGGCGAGCGGCGGACAGCGAGCGAAGCGAGAGGCAGCACCGTCCCTGCTATACGAAAGCCCCATCCAGCCCTGTGCCACCCGGGGGGTTCCAGGGTGCTGAGATGGCTGACGTTTTGCTCCGCTCTCGACGGTCACCGCGCAATGCAAGAACAGGCCAAAAACTGGCCAAAACGGCCCAAAAACGGGCCAAAACTGGCCATTTTTGGCTGCACGAGCGAGCGGCGAGCGGCGGACAGCGAGCGAAGCGAGAGGCAGCACCGTCCCTGCTATACGAAAGCCCCATCCAGCCCTGTGCCACCCGGGGGGTTCCAGGGTGCTGAGATGGCTGACGTTTTGCTCCGCTCTCGACGGTCACCGCGCAATGCAAGAACAGGCCAAAAACTGGCCAAAACGGCCCAAAAACGGGCCAAAACTGGCCATTTTTGGCTGCACGAGCGAGCGGCGAGCGGCGGACAGCGAGCGAAGCGAGAGGCAGCACCGTCCCTGCTATACGAAAGCCCCATCCAGCCCTGTGCCACCCGGGGGGTTCCAGGGTGCTGAGATGGCTGACGTTTTGCTCCGCTCTCGACGGTCACCGCGCAATGCAAGAACAGGCCAAAAACTGGCCAAAACGGCCCAAAAACGGGCCAAAACTGGCCATTTTTGGCTGCGCGAGCGAGCGGCGAGCGGCGGACAGCGAGCGAAGCGAGAGGCAGCACCGTCCCTGCTATACGAAAGCCCCATCCAGCCCTGTGCCACCCGGGGGGTTCCAGGGTGCTGAGATGGCTGACGTTTTGCTCCGCTCTCGACGGTCACCGCGCAATGCAAGAACAGGCCAAAAACTGGCCAAAACGGCCCAAAAACGGGCCAAAACTGGCCATTTTTGGCTGCACGAGCGAGCGGCGAGCGGCGGACAGCGAGCGAAGCGAGAGGCAGCACCGTCCCTGCTATACGAAAGCCCCATCCAGCCCTGTGCCACCCGGGGGGTTCCAGGGTGCTGAGATGGCTGACGTTTTGCTCCGCTCTCGACGGTCACCGCGCAATGCAAGAACAGGCCAAAAACTGGCCAAAACGGCCCAAAAACGGGCCAAAACTGGCCATTTTTGGCTGCACGAGCGAGCGGCGAGCGGCGGACAGCGAGCGAAGCGAGAGGCAGCACCGTCCCTGCTATACGAAAGCCCCATCCAGCCCTGTGCCACCCGGGGGGTTCCAGGGTGCTGAGATGGCTGACGTTTTGCTCCGCTCTCGACGGTCACCGCGCAATGCAAGAACAGGCCAAAAACTGGCCAAAACGGCCCAAAAACGGGCCAAAACTGGCCATTTTTGGCTGCACGAGCGAGCGGCGAGCGGCGGACAGCGAGCGAAGCGAGAGGCAGCACCGTCCCTGCTATACGAAAGCCCCATCCAGCCCTGTGCCACCCGGGGGGTTCCAGGGTGCTGAGATGGCTGACGTTTTGCTCCGCTCTCGACGGTCACCGCGCAATGCAAGAACAGGCCAAAAACTGGCCAAAACGGCCCAAAAACGGGCCAAAACTGGCCATTTTTGGCTGCGCGAGCGAGCGGCGAGCGGCGGACAGCGAGCGAAGCGAGAGGCAGCACCGTCCCTGCTATACGAAAGCCCCATCCAGCCCTGTGCCACCCGGGGGGTTCCAGGGTGCTGAGATGGCTGACGTTTTGCTCCGCTCTCGACGGTCACCGCGCAATGCAAGAACAGGCCAAAAACTGGCCAAAACGGCCCAAAAACGGGCCAAAACTGGCCATTTTTGGCTGCACGAGCGAGCGGCGAGCGGCGGACAGCGAGCGAAGCGAGAGGCAGCACCGTCCCTGCTATACGAAAGCCCCATCCAGCCCTGTGCCACCCGGGGGGTTCCAGGGTGCTGAGATGGCTGACGTTTTGCTCCGCTCTCGACGGTCACCGCGCAATGCAAGAACAGGCCAAAAACTGGCCAAAACGGCCCAAAAACGGGCCAAAACTGGCCATTTTTGGCTGCACGAGCGAGCGGCGAGCGGCGGACAGCGAGCGAAGCGAGAGGCAGCACCGTCCCTGCTATACGAAAGCCCCATCCAGCCCTGTGCCACCCGGGGGGTTCCAGGGTGCTGAGATGGCTGACGTTTTGCTCCGCTCTCGACGGTCACCGCGCAATGCAAGAACAGGCCAAAAACTGGCCAAAACGGCCCAAAAACGGGCCAAAACTGGCCATTTTTGGCTGCACGAGCGAGCGGCGAGCGGCGGACAGCGAGCGAAGCGAGAGGCAGCACCGTCCCTGCTATACGAAAGCCCCATCCAGCCCTGTGCCACCCGGGGGGTTCCAGGGTGCTGAGATGGCTGACGTTTTGCTCCGCTCTCGACGGTCACCGCGCAATGCAAGAACAGGCCAAAAACTGGCCAAAACGGCCCAAAAACGGGCCAAAACTGGCCATTTTTGGCTGCACGAGCGAGCGGCGAGCGGCGGACAGCGAGCGAAGCGAGAGGCAGCACCGTCCCTGCTATACGAAAGCCCCATCCAGCCCTGTGCCACCCGGGGGGTTCCAGGGTGCTGAGATGGCTGACGTTTTGCTCCGCTCTCGACGGTCACCGCGCAATGCAAGAACAGGCCAAAAACTGGCCAAAACGGCCCAAAAACGGGCCAAAACTGGCCATTTTTGGCTGCACGAGCGAGCGGCGAGCGGCGGACAGCGAGCGAAGCGAGAGGCAGCACCGTCCCTGCTATACGAAAGCCCCATCCAGCCCTGTGCCACCCGGGGGGTTCCAGGGTGCTGAGATGGCTGACGTTTTGCTCCGCTCTCGACGGTCACCGCGCAATGCAAGAACAGGCCAAAAACTGGCCAAAACGGCCCAAAAACGGGCCAAAACTGGCCATTTTTGGCTGCACGAGCGAGCGGCGAGCGGCGGACAGCGAGCGAAGCGAGAGGCAGCACCGTCCCTGCTATACGAAAGCCCCATCCAGCCCTGTGCCACCCGGGGGGTTCCAGGGTGCTGAGATGGCTGACGTTTTGCTCCGCTCTCGACGGTCACCGCGCAATGCAAGAACAGGCCAAAAACTGGCCAAAACGGCCCAAAAACGGGCCAAAACTGGCCATTTTTGGCTGCACGAGCGAGCGGCGAGCGGCGGACAGCGAGCGAAGCGAGAGGCAGCACCGTCCCTGCTATACGAAAGCCCCATCCAGCCCTGTGCCACCCGGGGGGTTCCAGGGTGCTGAGATGGCTGACGTTTTGCTCCGCTCTCGACGGTCACCGCGCAATGCAAGAACAGGCCAAAAACTGGCCAAAACGGCCCAAAAACGGGCCAAAACTGGCCATTTTTGGCTGCACGAGCGAGCGGCGAGCGGCGGACAGCGAGCGAAGCGAGAGGCAGCACCGTCCCTGCTATAC
>NW_027020725.1:107500-112500 GCF_036884655.1 Musa acuminata AAA Group
ACGAAAGCCCCATCCAGCCCTGTGCCACCCGGGGGGTTCCAGGGTGCTGAGATGGCTGACGTTTTGCTCCGCTCTCGACGGTCACCGCGCAATGCATGAACAGGCCAAAAACTGGCCAAAACGGCCCAAAAACGGGCAAAACTGGCCATTTTGGGCTGCGCGAGCGGCGAGCGGCGGACAGCGAGCGAAGCGAGAGGCAGCACCGTCCCTGCTATACGAAAGCCCCATCCAGCCCTGTGCCACCCGGGGGTTCCAGGGTGCTGAGATGGCTGACGTTTTGCTCCGCTCTCGACGGTCACCGCGCAATGCAAGAACAGGCCAAAAACTGGCCAAAACGGCCCAAAACGGGCCAAACTGGCCATTTTTGGTCTGCGCGAGCGAGCGGCGAGCGGCGGACAGCGAGCGAAGCGAGAGGCAGCACCGTCCCTGCTATACGAAAGCCCCATCCAGCCCTGTGCCACCCGGGGGGTTCCAGGGTGCTGAGATGGCTGACGTTTTGCTCCGCTCTCGACGGTCACCGCGCAATGCAAGAACAGGCAAAAACTGGCCAAAACGGCCCAAAAACGGGCCAAAAACTGGCCATTTTTGGCTGCACGAGCGAGCGGCGAGCGGCGGACAGCGAGGCGAAGCGAGAGGCAGCACCGTCCCTGCTATACGAAAGCCCCATCCAGCCCTGTGCCACCCGGGGGGTTCCATGGGTGCTGAGATGGCTGACGTTTTGCTCGCTCTCGACGGTCACCGCGCAATGCAAGAACAGGCCCAAAAACTGGCAAAACGGCCCATAAACGGGCCAAAACTGGCCATTTTGGCTCTGCACGAGCGAGCGGCGAGCGGCGACAGCGAGCGAAGCGAGAGGCAGCACCGTCCTGCTATACGAAAGCCCATCCAGCCCTGTGCCACCCGGGGGGTTCCAGGGTGCTGAGATGGCTGACGTTTTGCTCCGCTCTCGACGGTCAACCGCGCAATGCAAGAACAGGCCAAAAACTGGCCAAAACGGCCCAAAACGGGCCAAAACTGGGCCATTTTTGGCTGCACGAGCGAGCGGCGAGCGGCGGACAGCGAGCGATAGCGAGAGGCAGCACCGTCCCTGCTATACGAAAGCCCATCCAGCCCTGTGCCACCCGGGGGGTTCCAGGGTGCTGAGATGGCTGACGTTTTGCTCCGCTCTCGACGGTCACCGCGCAATGCAAGAACAGGCCAAAAACTGGCCAAAACGGCCCAAAACGGGCCAAAACTGGCCATTTTTGGCTGCGCGATGCGAGCGGCGAGCGGCGGACAGCGAGCGAAGCGAGAGGCAGCACCGTCCCTGCTATACGAAAGCCCCATCCAGCCCTGTGCCACCCGGGGGGTTCCAGGGTGCTGAGATGGCTGACGTTTTGCTCCGCTCTCGACGGTCACCGCGCAATGCAAGAACAGGCCAAAAAACTGGCCAAAACGGCCCAAAAACGGGCCAAAACTGGCCATTTTTGGCTGCACGAGCGAGCGGCGAGCGGCGGACAGCGAGCGAAGCGAGAGGCAGCACCGTCCCTGCTATACGAAAGCCCCATCCAGCCCTGTGCCACCCGGGGGGTTCCAGGGTGCTGAGATGGCTGACGTTTTGCTCCGCTCTCGACGGTCACCGCGCAATGCAAGAACAGGCCAAAAACTGGCCAAAACGGCCCAAAACGGGCCAAAACTGGCCATTTTTGGCTGCACGAGCGAGCGGCGAGCGGCGGACAGCGAGCGAAGCGAGAGGCAGCACCGTCCCTGCTATACGAAAGCCCCATCCAGCCCTGTGCCACCCGGGGGTTCCAGGGTGCTGAGATGGCTGACGTTTTGCTCCGCTCTCGACGGTCACCGCGCAATGCAAGAACAGGCCAAAAACTGCCAAAACGGCCCAAAAACGGGCCAAAACTGGCCATTTTTGGCTGCACGAGCGAGCGGCGAGCGGCGGACAGCGAGCGAAGCGAGAGCAGCACCGTCCCTGCTATACGAAAGCCCCATCCAGCCCTGTGGCCACCCGGGGGGTTCCAGGGTGCTGAGATGGCTGACGTTTTGCTCCGCTCTCGACGGTCACCGCGCAATGCAAGAACAGGCCAAAAACTGGCCAAAACGGCCAAAACGGGCCAAAACTGGCCATTTTTGGCTGAGCGAGCGAGCGGCGAGCGGCGGACAGCGAGCGAAGCGAGAGGCAGCACCGTCCCTGCTATACGAAAGCCCCATCCAGCCCTGTGCCACCCGGGGGTTCCAGGGTGCTGAGATGGCTGACGTTTTGCTCCGCTCTCGACGGTCACCGGGCCAATGCAAGAACAGGCCAAAAACTGCCAAAACGGCCCAAAAACGGGCCAAAACTGGCCATTTTTGGCTGCACGAGCGAGCGGCGAGCGGCGGACAGCGAGCGAAGCGAGAGGCAGCACCGTCCTGCTATACGAAAGCCCCATCCAGCCCTGTGCCACCCGGGGGGTTCCAGGGTGCTGAGATGGCTGACGTTTTGCTCCGCTCTCGACGGTCACCGCGCAATGCAAGAACAGGCCAAAAACTGGCCAAAACGGCCCAAAAACGGGCCAAAACTGGCCATTTTTGGCTGCACGAGCGAGCGGCGAGCGGCGGACAGCGAGCGAAGCGAGAGGCAGCACCGTCCTGCTATACGAAAGCCCCATCCAGCCCTGTGCCACCCGGGGGTTCCAGGGTGCTGAGATGGCTGACGTTTTGCTCCGCTCTCGATGGTCACCGCGCAATGCAAGAACAGGCCAAAACTGGCCAAAACGGCCAAAAACGGGCCAAAACTGGCCATTTTTGGCTGCACGAAGCGAGCGGCGAGCGGCGGACAGCGAGCGAAGCGAGAGGCAGCACCGTCCCTGCTATACGAAAGCCCCATCCAGCCCTGTGCCACCCGGGGGGTTCCAGGGTGCTGAGATGGCTGACGTTTTGCTCCGCTCTCGACGGTCACCGCGCAATGCAAGAACAGGCCAAAAACTGGCCAAAACGGACCCAAAAACGGGCCAAAACTGGCCATTTTTGCTGCACGAGCGAGCGGCGAGCGGCGGACAGCGAGCGAAGCGAGAGGCAGCACCGTCCCTGCTATACGAAAGCCCCATCCAGCCCTGTGCCACCCGGGGGGTTCCAGGGTGCTGAGATGGCTGACGTTTTGCTCCGCTCTCGACGGTCACCGCGCAATGCAAGAACAGGCCAAAAACTGGCCAAAACGGCCCAAAAACGGGCCAAAACTGGCCATTTTTGGCTGCACGAGCGAGCGGCGAGGCGGCGGACAGCGAGCGAAGCGAGAGGCAGCACCGTCCCTGCTATACGAAAGCCCCATCCAGCCCTGTGCCACCCGGGGGGTTCCAGGGTGCTGAGATGGCTGACGTTTTGCTCCGCTCTCGACGGTCACCGCGCAATGCAAGAACAGGCCAAAAACTGGCCAAAACGGCCCAAAAACGGGCCAAAACTGGCCATTTTTGGCTGCACGAGCGAGCGGCGAGCGGCGGACAGCGAGCGAAGCGAGAGGCAGCACCGTCCCTGCTATACGAAAGCCCCATCCAGCCCTGTGCCACCCGGGGGGTTCCAGGGTGCTGAGATGGCTGACGTTTTGCTCCGCTCTCGACGGTCACCGCGCAATGCAAGAACAGGCCAAAAACTGGCCAAAACGGCCCAAAAACGGGCCAAAACTGGCCATTTTTGGCTGCACGAGCGAGCGGCGAGCGGCGGACAGCGAGCGAAGCGAGAGGCAGCACCGTCCCTGCTATACGAAAGCCCCATCCAGCCCTGTGCCACCCGGGGGGTTCCAGGGTGCTGAGATGGCTGACGTTTTGCTCCGCTCTCGACGGTCACCGCGCAATGCAAGAACAGGCCAAAAACTGGCCAAAACGGCCCAAAAACGGGCCAAAACTGGCCATTTTTGGCTGCACGAGCGAGCGGCGAGCGGCGGACAGCGAGCGAAGCGAGAGGCAGCACCGTCCCTGCTATACGAAAGCCCCATCCAGCCCTGTGCCACCCGGGGGGTTCCAGGGTGCTGAGATGGCTGACGTTTTGCTCCGCTCTCGACGGTCACCGCGCAATGCAAGAACAGGCCAAAAACTGGCCAAAACGGCCCAAAAACGGGCCAAAACTGGCCATTTTTGGCTGCGCGAGCGAGCGGCGAGCGGCGGACAGCGAGCGAAGCGAGAGGCAGCACCGTCCCTGCTATATACGAAAGCCCCATCCAGCCCTGTGCCACCCGGGGGGTTCCAGGGTGCTGAGATGGCTGACGTTTTGCTCCGCTCACGACGGTCACCGCACCACGCAAGAACGGACCATAAACAGGCCAAAACAGCCCAAAAACGGGCCAAAACTGGTCATTTTTGGCTGCGCGAGCGAGCGGCGAGCGGCGAACAGCGAGCGAAGCGTGAGGCAGCACCGTCCCTGCTATACGAAAGCCCCATCCAGCCCTGTGCCACCCGGGGGGTTCCAGGGTGCTGAGATGGCTGACGTTTTGCTCCGCTCACGACGGTCACCGCGCCATGCAAGAACGGACCAAAAACAGGCCAAAACAGCCCAAAAACGGGCCAAAACTGGCCATTTTTGGCTGAGCGAGCGAGCGGTGAGCGGCGAACAGCGAGCGAAGCGAGAGGCAGCACCGTCCCTGCTATACGAAAGCCCCATCCAGCCCTGTGCCACCCGGGGGGTTCCAGGGTGCTGAGATGGCTGACGTTTTGCTCCGCTCACGACGGTCGCCGTGCCACGCAAGAACGGACCAAAAACAGGCCAAAACAGCCCAAAAACGGGCCAAAACTGGCCATTTTAGGTTGCGCGAGCGAGCGGCGAGCGTGCGAACAGCGAGCGAAGCGTGAGGCAGCACCGTCCCTGCTATACGAAAGCCCCATCCAGCCCTGTGCCACCCGGGGGGTTCCAAGGTGCTGAGATGGCTGACGTTTTGCTCCGCTCACGACGGTCACCGCGCCACGCCAGAACAGACCAAAAACAGGCCAAAACAGCCCAAAAACGGGCCAAAACTGGCCATTTTTGGCTGCGCGAGCGAGCGG
>NW_027020725.1:122500-125000 GCF_036884655.1 Musa acuminata AAA Group
AGCGAAGCGAGAGGCAGCACCGTCCCTGCTATACGAAAGCCCCATCCAGCCCTGTGCCACCCGGGGGGTTCCAGGGTGCTGAGATGGCTGACGTTTTGCTCCGCTCTCGACGGTCACCGCGCAATGCAAGAACAGGCCAAAAACTGGCCAAAACGGCCCAAAAACGGGCCAAAACTGGCCATTTTTGGCTGCGCGAGCGAGCGGCGAGCGGCGGACAGCGAGCGAAGCGAGAGGCAGCACCGTCCCTGCTATACGAAAGCCCCATCCAGCCCTGTGCCACCCGGGGGGTTCCAGGGTGCTGAGATGGCTGACGTTTTGCTCCGCTCTCGACGGTCACCGCGCAATGCAAGAACAGGCCAAAAACTGGCCAAAACGGCCCAAAAACGGGCCAAAACTGGCCATTTTTGGCTGCACGAGCGAGCGGCGAGCGGCGGACAGCGAGCGAAGCGAGAGGCAGCACCGTCCCTGCTATACGAAAGCCCCATCCAGCCCTGTGCCACCCGGGGGGTTCCAGGGTGCTGAGATGGCTGACGTTTTGCTCCGCTCTCGACGGTCACCGCGCAATGCAAGAACAGGCCAAAAACTGGCCAAAACGGCCCAAAAACGGGCCAAAACTGGCCATTTTTGGCTGCACGAGCGAGCGGCGAGCGGCGGACAGCGAGCGAAGCGAGAGGCAGCACCGTCCCTGCTATACGAAAGCCCCATCCAGCCCTGTGCCACCCGGGGGGTTCCAGGGTGCTGAGATGGCTGACGTTTTGCTCCGCTCTCGACGGTCACCGCGCAATGCAAGAACAGGCCAAAAACTGGCCAAAACGGCCCAAAAACGGGCCAAAACTGGCCATTTTTGGCTGCACGAGCGAGCGGCGAGCGGCGGACAGCGAGCGAAGCGAGAGGCAGCACCGTCCCTGCTATACGAAAGCCCCATCCAGCCCTGTGCCACCCGGGGGGTTCCAGGGTGCTGAGATGGCTGACGTTTTGCTCCGCTCTCGACGGTCACCGCGCAATGCAAGAACAGGCCAAAAACTGGCCAAAACGGCCCAAAAACGGGCCAAAACTGGCCATTTTTGGCTGCGCGAGCGAGCGGCGAGCGGCGGACAGCGAGCGAAGCGAGAGGCAGCACCGTCCCTGCTATACGAAAGCCCCATCCAGCCCTGTGCCACCCGGGGGGTTCCAGGGTGCTGAGATGGCTGACGTTTTGCTCCGCTCTCGACGGTCACCGCGCAATGCAAGAACAGGCCAAAAACTGGCCAAAACGGCCCAAAAACGGGCCAAAACTGGCCATTTTTGGCTGCACGAGCGAGCGGCGAGCGGCGGACAGCGAGCGAAGCGAGAGGCAGCACCGTCCCTGCTATACGAAAGCCCCATCCAGCCCTGTGCCACCCGGGGGGTTCCAGGGTGCTGAGATGGCTGACGTTTTGCTCCGCTCTCGACGGTCACCGCGCAATGCAAGAACAGGCCAAAAACTGGCCAAAACGGCCCAAAAACGGGCCAAAACTGGCCATTTTTGGCTGCACGAGCGAGCGGCGAGCGGCGGACAGCGAGCGAAGCGAGAGGCAGCACCGTCCCTGCTATACGAAAGCCCCATCCAGCCCTGTGCCACCCGGGGGGTTCCAGGGTGCTGAGATGGCTGACGTTTTGCTCCGCTCTCGACGGTCACCGCGCAATGCAAGAACAGGCCAAAAACTGGCCAAAACGGCCCAAAAACGGGCCAAAACTGGCCATTTTTGGCTGCACGAGCGAGCGGCGAGCGGCGGACAGCGAGCGAAGCGAGAGGCAGCACCGTCCCTGCTATACGAAAGCCCCATCCAGCCCTGTGCCACCCGGGGGGTTCCAGGGTGCTGAGATGGCTGACGTTTTGCTCCGCTCTCGACGGTCACCGCGCAATGCAAGAACAGGCCAAAAACTGGCCAAAACGGCCCAAAAACGGGCCAAAACTGGCCATTTTTGGCTGCACGAGCGAGCGGCGAGCGGCGGACAGCGAGCGAAGCGAGAGGCAGCACCGTCCCTGCTATACGAAAGCCCCATCCAGCCCTGTGCCACCCGGGGGGTTCCAGGGTGCTGAGATGGCTGACGTTTTGCTCCGCTCTCGACGGTCACCGCGCAATGCAAGAACAGGCCAAAAACTGGCCAAAACGGCCCAAAAACGGGCCAAAACTGGCCATTTTTGGCTGCACGAGCGAGCGGCGAGCGGCGGACAGCGAGCGAAGCGAGAGGCAGCACCGTCCCTGCTATACGAAAGCCCCATCCAGCCCTGTGCCACCCGGGGGGTTCCAGGGTGCTGAGATGGCTGACGTTTTGCTCCGCTCTCGACGGTCACCGCGCAATGCAAGAACAGGCCAAAAACTGGCCAAAACGGCCCAAAAACGGGCCAAAACTGGCCATTTTTGGCTGCACGAGCGAGCGGCGAGCGGCGGACAGCGAGCGAAGCGAGAGGCAGCACCGTCCCTGCTATACGAAAGCCCCATCCAGCCCTGTGCCACCCGGGGGGTTCCAGGGTGCT